>NW_028230440.1:16444138-16577014 GCF_043228905.1 Azolla caroliniana
ATTATCCAGTACGGGCCGGTCTAGCGGAAACGTAACTTTCCCGGCATATGGCCCATGCGCATTTGAAAAACCAACATTGCTCGACCCACGGTAAACTCCTTTTCCCTTGCGTTCCGATGTCGATCCACAAACGCTTTACGCCGTCGTTGTTCCTGTTCCAACACAGCCATGCTGTGGACGCGTTTTTCCCCTAGTTCGAGGAGTTGGTAGAGCCGTACCTCCTCCGACTTGGCTTCTGATAATTGGTTCCATACCTAAATGCGCAAACTAGGGACCTGAAATTCGATCGGCATCACAGCCTCCAGTCCAAACGCTAGTCGGAACGGTGTTGACTGTATGCTTGTTTTGTAGCCGGTTCTGTACGCCCATAACGCACTCTGTAGTTTGGTATCCCAATCCGTTCTATTTTCATTGACGGTTTTCTTCAAAATGGTCTGTAGTGTCTTGTTGGTGGATTCTGCTAATCCATTCGCCTGTGGATAATATGGCGTGCTCTTCTTATGGACTACAACGTAATGATGTGTTAGTTCCCGAACCACTGAATTGAGAAAGTGACTCCCCTGGTCATTGATGAGCTCAATCGGGCAACCGAACCGGCACCAGATGTGCTCGTAAAGGAATCTGGCTGTGACGGCCGCCGTATTTTCACATAGTGCCTTTGCTTCTACCCATTTGGTGCAGTAATTCGTGGCTACAATTATGTATTTATTGCCCGTACGGGCCGCTGCTGGTGTGAAGGGCCCTACAAAATCCAAACCCCACTTTTGGAAGGGGTCTAACGGTAATACGGGCTGGTGTGGTATCCTTGCGTCCTCCGCGGGCTGACCCATCCGTTGACACAAATCACACTTTCTACAATACTCGGATGCCTCCTTCTGCGTTGTTGGCCACCACAAGCCCGCCTGCCATACTTTCTGGGCTGTCACGTCGCCCGCGTAATGGCCGCCTGCCGTGCCGTAGTGGGCCTCCCGTAAAACTGCTGCCTTCTCATCCTGACAGACCCCACGTCTCCAAATGTCGTCACTTCCTTTGTGATATAAAACGCCTTCGACGAGGTAGAAGTGACGGCTTCGGACGGCTAGTCGTTTCTTCTCGTCCATGCGTAATTCTGGTGGAGGCAATCCTGTAGTTAAAAAGTACTTCATTTCCATAAGCCACCGGTCCAGAAAGGTCGATTCCATTTTTTTTGCCAGTGTCGCTACTCGCAGGATGTCGGTGTCCGGAAAATCGTCGTTGTCTTTTTGTACTGTTTCTCCATTCTCGAGTCTACTCAAGAAATTCCCCACTGCGTGTTGCGTCCCTGGTCGGTGCTGAATTACGAAATCGAATTCCTGGAGCAGCAACATCCACCGCGCCAATTTCCCTGTCAGGGCTTGTTTCTCCACCAAATACAGTAGTGCCGAATGATCCACGTGGAACGTGAATTTCCTTCCTAATAAATAGTGTCGGAATTTATTGATGCTATAGATCATCCCTAGCGCCTCCCGCTCTGTTGTGGAATAGTTACGCTCTGTTGTTGACAATTTACGACTCGCGTAGTATACTGGCCTGTACCAGTTTGGTTCGGTGAGCTGCATTAGTGCGCTTCCTATTGCTATGTCCAAAGCGTCGACGAACACGTGGAATGGCTTCGCCCAAACTGGTGGTTGTACGACGGGAGCCTGTGTGAGCATTATCTTAAGTGCCTCATAGGCCTTATCCTCCGTTGCAGTCCATTGGAAAGGAGTCTGATGTACGACAGCATGTAACGGTATGGCGAAGTCCACCAAATACCGTATCATCCGACTATGACACCGTATTTTTCCTAACAACTGGCTAAGCAATTTGGCGTTTGTCGGAGTTTTGGCTTGCGTAATCGCGGAGATCTTGTTTGGGTCGACCGCTATTCCCTTCTTGCTGACTATGTAGGAGAGACCCAATGATCACGCCGAAGGCACATTTCGTGGGATTCGGGCCGCGGCTTCTACAAAATGGACGAAGCCAGCATACAAAACCTGCGTGCAGATTTAACCAAGGATTATCAGTCCTTGGCAAAATCTCACACCGCGGCAATCGAGCAAATAATGGAGGACTTCAATGACAGTCAGATGTTGTTTCGCCTCGAAGCAGAAGCCTTCGAACGAGAACGACTCGCAGCCATCCCCACCAGCCCTCCAACGGCCACAGAGTAGAAGGAAGAACCTTCCAGCAAGGAGATCACGGACACGGCACAGGAGGAACCTGCCCCGGCCAGCAGACATCCCATGGACGCCCACACGGTACCAGATCCAGTCGAAGTAGAGGTCAGCGCCCTCGAACCCACACCCCAACCAGAAGAATCGGCCGCACCTGAGGCGGACGTCCGAGAAGATATGACACCCCCAGACCAAACTCAACCCCCCGCACCAACAGTCCAACCAGACCACCCTGCCACCACCCCGAACCCCGAAAGCATCCTCGACATCTTAAAAGAGGAATGAAACGAGGATCACGCCTAAAAGGCAATTTTTGTAATATCGTTAGTATTTTGTAAGTCGTGGGTCCGACGGACAAGGTCCTGTCCCACAGGCGTGCCAGGTGTTGTCCAGAGGACAGAAATGTAAAATTAGGAAATTAGCAAACGCCGAGTCCGAGTATCACAGGCCACCGACGGCTCGGTTGTGTATTAGGGGAAAAGTTATTTAAACGAGGACCAGTACCTCAGAGAAGAGAGAAGAAAAATATAGGCGGAAGCACTAGCTTAGTCCTTCGTAATTAGATAAACTTGTAAGGTCACCGGCCATAGGCCATGTTCTGTAATCTTTTCTGTCATAGTAATATATCTGATTTGTGCCCATTTTGCTCCATGAGTCTGTGCTTTGTTCCCTACCTATGAGTTCAACGCCGCCCACGTCTATCAAGACCTCGCTAGTGTTTTCTCTCTGAGCCCTATATCTCTCTCGACGCCCCTGTTACGAGCCTTCACGTACCACGCCCTTGAAGACCGATAGCCGCAGATCTATCGAAGGTGTTCACCCAAAGGAACGGGTAACACGTACCTTGTCTTGCGCAGCCCAGTCCGTCGTTTTTGTTTGCTGGCGTGTCGTTACTTGTTGCACCTCCGCCATAATCGTATTGACAACGGGTCCCTTTCCCTTGCGTGCTGGGCATTGTGTGGCATAATGTCCGGGTTGCTGACAAATAAAACAATGGATGCTTGATTCACCCTTCTCGGCTCCTAGTGGTGTGTGCCGCTCCCCTGGTGCTACTTGCTCCTCGCGCTCCGGCCTTGTTTGTCGGAACGTACGCAGTGGCTGTTGTTCGTCCTGGCGTTGTTCCTGGTGCCGCTCATCCCCCGAGCTTTCGTTGTAACACCGGTGATCCCTATACTGTCGTGGCTTACCCCGATAGCCATTGAAGCCGCCTCCTTTGTTTGTCGGCCGTGTATTCTCGTAGCGCCGACCCCCTTTAGCGTAACTCGGATGTCCACGATAATCCTCGTCCTCTGGGTCATCCTCCTCGGAATCGTTGTGATTCCGTCGATTCCGGTTGTACCGGTCCTCCCGCGGGTTGCGATCCTTATAGCGGGGTCGGTCTTCTTGCCTCCTTTGTTTAGCCCGGTGTGGTTGACGTTGTGCGTCCATGCTGCGGACTGCGGAAGTGGCTTTGTTTAACATATTGTACTCGCATTGGTCAACTGTGTGAGCCTTCGAGTGGCAGCTTGGGCACTGGATTCGCATATTGCAGTCTACTGCGGAATGCCCCGAGTTCAACCAAATCGTACTTTGGATTGCTTGACGAAACTGGCGTTCCTCATCCTGAGGTAACGCTTGTCGTAAGGAGGACATAGAAAACCTTTCCTCCTCATCATCCAACTCGAGCTGTAACGCTCGTTCAATTACCATATCCGTCGTTTCTCCTTTCACGCTATTGTTGTTGAGCGTTGCCCGGATGGGCCGGCGTAAAGCTGCCAAAAATGTTTCCCGAGCCTCGTCTTCTGCGGTGTCGCGAAGATTCGCGCGTGCGTGTGCTACTCGAGCGACCACCGGGGTCTTGGACTAGGGAGGACGTTCGCGGAATTATCGACGCTAGATGACGATCAATGTAAGATTGGATGAAGTTTGTTCACTTGAGAAGAAGAAAGATTGTACACTTGAGAAGTAGAAAAACATGAAGAAGATAAAGACAAATATAATTATATTGATGATAGTGGTGTTGGTGATATCACATATTGAGCCCCCCTTACACAAGCCCAACTAGAGGCTTTTATAGGTCTTTCCATGCTCGTGACATGCACAAAACCATGGGCTAAAACCATGGTTTTGTGCACACAGTTTTGCTTATGTCATGCACAAACCATGGGTTTAAAACCATGGTTTTGTGCACATGGTTTTCTATGGTTGTTTCGTCTATAATTTGTATATGAAAAGGAAATACATAAAATTTACACTATATGAGAGTTGTCCTAGTGGTAAGGCAATTATCTTGTATCTTAGAGGTGCAAGGTTCAAACCTTGCTTGCACCCCTCTGTATGAACTCAAGTGCCACTAGGCCTTAGGAGGCTTATTTGCTAAGTGTATGTGCAATGTTGCACATCCTTGGTTTATTCGTCTCACTCGGTTTCACACCGTAGCCGAAAATCGTCACGACATCCATCCCCACCAAACCCGCACATCCTCCGGTATGTGCCGAGAAAGGTGAAGAGGTGAGATCTTTGGCAACGGTGATCAACCGAGTTCCTCTGCACGCTCGTCGACCTCGTCTGACTTCGTCTTCCACTTCGAGTATGCGCAATCTTTCCAACCGAACCACCGTAGCCACCCGATCCACCATATCCGGCGCTCACACCTTCTTCCCCGATCGGTTGTAGTAGATCTACCGAACGATGTCGTCGATACGACCGCTCTTCCTTCGTCCACCGCGCTTGTCCTTCGATTGGGTTCCTGGCCACTCCTCGCGCTCACCGTCTTCAACCGGGTGTTGTGGATCGTTCGTGTCCATCTTCGATTATGCCAGGTTTGCCCTTCTCCGGATCGGTCTCCGCCGATCGCTTCTTGGCTCGGTTGGCCTTCGTCTACATTCGCATTTCCCCGAGTCGGGCTTGACCGATTGATTCTGGCTGGGTCGACCCCCTTTTGGATTGGAATCGTTCGATCGATTTTCGCCGAATCAGGTTTCAGCCGGGTCGGCCCCGGTCGATCGGCTCCCATGTGGATCTTCCTTCGTTCGGGCCGGAATCTCGGCCGGATCGTCTTCCGGTTCGACCGGTTCTCGACTCTTCCTTCCTTCCCGCATGCAACCTCTCCATCGAACTCAACCGCGGCTTCATCCTTGGCCTGCTCGTCGGCCATATCCTTCCCTCCGTGTATGCTCACCGCAAGCCATATTGTCTCCTCTTCGCCACCTCCTTTATCTTCGGTCTTATGCCGACACACGGTCTCGATTGCCGAAGTCTCCGGAACCGGTGTGAAGGAATCCCTTCGCTCATGCACATTTACCTTGTCTTCTTCATCGCCCTTCCAGTCGTCCTCTTTTTTGCCCACACATTCCGTCTCTCCGGTCTCACGTTGGCGCACGTGCACAACTACCGAAGTCTCTAGAATAGGTGTGGGGATATCCTTTCTTCCTCGATCTTCTTCCTCTTTGTGTTGGGCCTTTGTCTTCCCGTCACCACCTTCCGTCTCTCCGGTCTCACGTTGGCACACGGGCACAACCGCCGAAGTCTCTGGAGCAATCGTGGAGAAAGTCTTGACATGGCTATCCGTTGTCGACTCATCCATAGCCACCTCCGACTCGATGTCGTTTGTCTTGGCTACCTCCTCAATCTCTTCATACTCAAACACTTTTTCTCCCTCGATCATGCAAGCTTTTCTCATGCTTCGTACACAATGCGTGTTCCGAAACATTTATCCTCCCTCGAAGTGGCGTTCGCCGTCCTCGAGTCATCGGCCTCCTCCTTCGCCGTCGTTTCTTTGTAAGACAAGAAGGTGACTTGTTTCACACCTTCTCTCTCGGTACCGTCATACAGAACCAGAGCCTTTGTATCGGCCACTTCATTAACCCGCATTTGTTGGGAGGTCTCTTCTTCCTCGATCACCATTCGCCTCGGTTTTGTCTCCCTTTTAAGCTTCATTTCTTTTGTTGGTGGCGCGTTGTTGCATCTCGTCCCTCTTCGATCGTCCCTCATGGGCCGTCTTGTTGTCGTCGATATTCTCGCTTGCCCCTTATCGTGTAGTCGGCATACACTTTCCACTTTGCTCCAATCCTCAATGAGGCCATTTGCACCATCATCTTCTTCGAGTTTGAGGCCGATCGTCATCCTTTCCATTCGATCGATTGACTTCACGAACATAAGGACCTTATCGACCCCCACCAATCTTTGTTCCCGCTCCGACAATTGAGAAAAATGATGCTCGAAGTCTACGAATGCTTGTGTCGCACCTTGGTGGGTCCTCGCTGATGTCACCCATTGGTCGAAGTTGCGTCGATCTTGTCCCTTCAGTCTCTCATAGCCATATTCCTCCAATAGGGCCTTCTCGAAAGTCGCCCACGAATCATGAGCTTCTAGAAGCTCTTTTACATCTTTGAAGATCGGTTGAGACACCACCCGACAAAAGTACTCTAGCCTCATAGCTTTGTCCACACCTCTTGAATCCATCTCTGCATTGTAGACTTTTAGGAAACTTTGGACTTCGGCACCGTTGAAATAGCTCATTCGTTCAACTACCTTGTTGACGGCTTGTTGGGCTTCATTTCTTCTTTTCCCTTCTCTCAGAAACTCCATCATCCTTCTTGACATTGCCTCCATGAGATATTCGCCATCCATCTTCATCCTCCCCTGCTGCTCTTCACGTCGGGTTCACCAAATGATGTCGCGAAGATTCGCGCGTGCGTGTGCTACTCGAGCGACCACCGGGGTCTTGGACTAGGGAGGACGTTCGCGGAATTATCGATGCTAGATGACGATCAATGTAAGATTGGATGAAATTTGTTCACTTGAGAAGAAGAAAGATTGTACACTTGAGAAGTAGAAAAACATGAAGAAGATAAAGAAAAATATAATTATATTGATGATAGTGGTGTTGGTGATATCACATATTGAGCCCCCCTTACACAAGCCCAACTAGAGGCTTTTATAGGTCTTTCCATGCTCGTGACATGCACAAAACCATGGGCTAAAACCATGGTTTTGTGCACACGGTTTTGCTTATGTCATGCACAAACCATGGGTTTAAAACCATGGTTTTGTGCACATGGTTTTCTATGGTTGTTTCGTCTATAATTTGTATATGAAAAGGAAATACATAAAATCTACACTATATGAGAGTTGTCCTAGTGGTAAGGCAATTATCTTGTATCTTAGAGGTGCAAGGTTCAAACCTTGCTTGCACCCCTCTGTATGAACTCAAGTGCCACTAGGCCTTAGGAGGCTTATTTGCTAAGTGTATGTGCAATGTTGCACATCCTTGGTTTATTCGTCTCACTCGGTTTCACACCGTAGCCGAAAATCGTCACGACAGCGGGGCTCCGTTCCAGCTTTCATCATAAATTTTGGAAGCGTAAGCTGAAGTCCGCTATCGTCTCTGTCGGCAGTTGCTTAATCGTATAAAACTGTCTGAGGATTTCGCGTTGTGGAACCCTCCGATGGAAGAATCGCAAGAACGCGGACTGCAGTTGATCGAAGGTTGTTATTGCTGGTAAATCCATTTGTGAATGCCAAAACGGGGCTCGCCCATCTAATGTTAACCCGAACTCCGTCATTTTTTACTGGTGTGCTACCGCCTCCGAAAGGCTCTGCGCCATGTGGTTCGCATTCCAGACCTTCAGGAACATGCGAATATGCGTTGCGGCGTCGGTTTCGCCGTTAATGCGGGGGTAGGCAAAGGCCATGGTGGGAGCTACGGCGGGTCGGGAAAGGCCACCGGGTGGCTGTGGTGAGCGTAGTCCCTGCATCTCGTCGAGGTATTTGGGGAGCGAAGAATCACCTTTGTACTCACGACAGGTAGTACTGAGGTCGCTGAGGCGCGGCTTTTGCCGTGCACATTCTTCTGCCTGCCGTGTGACGGACCTTGTTATTGGCCGGTCTTGTCGTGTTGTTTCTCTGGGCGTCTGCGGCTAAACATCCATTCGTCGTTGCTCGTCTGTGAGAAAACAGAGATCACCAAGCATGCCAAAAGTGTTGCCGATTAGGAACACGGTTCGCGGTCAGTCCTTCGACCTAGACCTCAAAGTGGGTGTGGAACAACGAACAGGTGTTTAAGCGTAATGTGGAGGGGAAGAATCCCTGTAACCTATCAGTGCATAAGGGAGACGACTACAACCGAAACTCTATCACGGGTTACACTTACGTACTTAAACGCTTAGGTATTCAAGACACACACAGTGAATTAGCCGTAGCTATACACAGGAAATCAGAGAAGATAGAATTCTATTATCACGCATTTCTTTACATTCCCCAAAATTACACGCACCTCCATCAGAGGTTTTCTGCCCTTTATATACGCAGGGTCTATTTAGCCATTCACGCTTCCTGCGTGAACCGTTACATGCGTTATGTCCTTATATAATTTCTTATTCCTACGCTTTTGTCGGTCGGTTACTATTCCGGCGGACAACAGCGTGGGGTTCTTCCGAGGTGTCCAGACTATCTCGGCCCCACGCCTTTATAGCCCTCTCTAAAAATCCCCTTGGCTCTCGCTGCCGAGGGTCTCACGGTTACGCTCATGGTTCGGCCTCACCGTCAAAAATTGAACGGAGCGTTGTCCATCTTGGCTCTTCACACGCGCGTACGCCAATCCGTTGTCAAGCACCTTCGTTTCCATCCGTGCTGCCGTAATGTATGGCTCACCGAGTATCACCGGGTGCGAGGAGGTCTCCTGCACAAAGAATTGTTGATCTATCTCAATGTCGCCGATCTTTACGCGCACATTCGGGCATGCACCATGCAGCTCCTCCGTAGCACGTGTCGCCGTGCGTATCTTCCACCCGTGCTTGGTGTTGATCGGCCACTTCCCCTTCTTGTAGAAGTCCATGGACATCAGGTTGATCTCCGAGCCGTGGTCTATCAATGTCACCACCGGCTCCTGCACGTCCTCAACCCAGACAGGGGTCTCCGTAGTGGCTCTGGCCCAATGCGGCTTCGCGTAGTGGCTGTCCGCCAACTCATCCTCTAGGGCCGTATCTTCTAGGTGCGTCATCTACACCTCCACGGGCTTCTCCAGCTCCGGCTCCGTCAAGAGCCGCTTCCGCTTCACCAAGTCCACAATGGAGTCGTGGAACTCCTTCTTGGCGATTCTGAGCACCTCCCTCAACAACAACTCCACCTTGTTGTCGAGAATCCGCTCCTCGAGGACCTTCCGCAGGTCCATCGACCTCTCGATCTCCGTGCTCAGCCGGTAACCGGCCTGTTTCGTTTTGTCGGTCACCCCGGTGTTGCCGGCATCGTTCTGCTTTGGTCCAGACCTGGTCTCATACCGTTGCGAGGGTCCGGCCCCTCCAGCCCTTCCCATGCGCTTGTCCTCTACCAAAACTTTGTAGTTCTGGCATGCGGCTTCCACGAAGCCAGTCTTTTCTTCAACCGGATCGTCCCATCCTGTGACCTCCCGGATCCGCTGTTCCGCACGGTCCGCCTCCTCCTTCTTTAGCCGTACCTCGGAGAGGCATTCCAATACCAACGGCCAGAATCCAGAGTCTTTCACCTTCCAGCCCTCGTCGCCCCCGACCCAGATACCCGCCGATGCGAAGTAGTGGACGGCCTCCGCATGTCGCGCCGCGGCTTCTTCCATCAAGCGCTTCATCCCTCCGCGCCCAGTGTTTAACTCTAGGGCTTTCCGCGTGTCGCCGGCATGCACTCGCCCATTCCAGAGGTACACCACATTGGTCCGGAGTGCCTCTACGAAATCCACGCATTCTTTCCGGATGTGACCGACAGCGTCACACCACATGCATCGTTGCCCCGTCAGTAGCCTCCGGTCACGAAGTTGATCATCGTTGTCCCTCCGTGCTTGTGTGATCTGGAGGTCACGCACCATTTGCGTCAGCTCTTCCAGAGCCGCTCCTCCAAAAGAGCCTTCGACCACTCCGCTCAGGGCTGGGCCCGTCTCGCGCCAATTCCGAGTCTCTTCCTTCCTACCTGGCACCGATACCGGCTCCTCGAGCTTCCTCGCCAACGAGCCCTCGTCGCTCCACTCGCGCCGCTTGTCAAAGCAGGCGCAGACTCCTTTGACCATGGCCCAGTCGGCCATGAGGCCTTCATCCGTCTCCAATAGGAGACCCACCTTCTCCCAAACCAGCGGGTGCACCGACTTGACAAACAACAAGACCCTGCTCGTGTCGAGCACGGTCTGATCCAGCACCGACAGCCGAGCGAATCATTGTTCGAATTCCTGGAGGAGCACCGACGTGTTCGTCCCCTTTCCAAGGCTCTCAACCTAAGCCATGAAGTCCCGCTTCGACAACCGAAGCGAATCGTCGTATCCATACTTCTCGAGTAGCCGCCCCTCGAGCTCCACCCAAGCCTGGCATCCGGCCAACACCTCCGCGTGGATGCTCGGCGTCACCACTCAAGGGAATCCGGACAGTCGTCTGTCCTCCGGGATGTCCCTCATGATCATTTAGGCCCGGTATGCCTCCAAGTAGCTCGTGGCATCCTCTCCACCAAACCGGCCTATCGTGCCGACGACTGCTTCAATAGCCCCTATCGAGGGTGTGTGTGCCTTCACGTGCTGTCGTGAAGATTTTCGTCCACGAGCGGAAACCCGAGCAATGAGAGCCAAAGAGCGATGTGCAACGTTGCACACGTACATAATGTATTTGTAATAATAATAGGGGAAAAGGGTATGGTGCTAGAAATGCCCCATAAGATCCCTAAGGTATAAAGGCGATGCGGTCTTGTGCGCACATCCACGCGAGAGAGAGAGAGAAGTACTATGCGGTACATAGGTACCTAGTTGTTTGTGAGGAGGTGGGAGTTAAGGGGTCATCAATCTCACCCTCCCCCAAATCAAGGCAAATATCCCCTTTGAATGAAAGGGGATATTTTAGTCTCGTTTTGTAAACGGTCTTCCCTCCTTGTGCTATAAAAGGAGAGGGAAGGCACCATTGTGAGGGTTGCCTATTTTGAGTGTGCGAGGTATACCACATAGGTCGAGCGTTAGGGTTAGGGTTAGGGTTTCGAGTAGTCGTTTGGTGCGGCCTATGCGGCCACCATTTTGTAATCGTTCATCTCGTTTTAATACATCTTGTTGTTCATCTTGTCTCCATCTTCCTCTTGTTCATCTTGTCTACTACTCCTTAGTCCAAGACCCCCGTGGTCCCGCCCTTCTCCACGCACGTGCGTAGCAACGCGACATATTTGGTGAACCCGACGTGAAGAGGCGGCAAGGGAGGAAGAAGATGGAAGACGGAGACATCGCGGAAGTAATTACGAGAATGGCAAGGGATTACGCAAGAAGGAGAGAAAGACGAGAAGAGGCGTACAAGTATGATCGACGCGAGTTCGATCTATGGGTGTCGTTCGCAAAGGCTCCTCGAAGCGCGATGAAGGCATTCCGGGAGTTCGATCTTCGGTTTTCCCAACTTTCGGTCCGGGATCAAGAATCGGTGGGGGCGGACAAGGTCCCACTATTCTTGAAGTCGGTCAACGAAAGGGGGAGAATGGCAATTTTTCCCTACCTCGAAGACAATGAAGGGGCGTATGGCCTCACCGAAGATTGGAACGAGGTGGAATGGGCGTGCATACAATGCGATGAGAGGCGGTCGGCCACAACGCGGCCCGCGAGTGGCGGAGAAGAGAGAGCGGCGACCGACTACGCACTATCACCGGAAGAGATCTCAACGCAAATCGGTTCGGAGGAGCTCGACATCGAACCTTTGGTGCGGGAAGCGTACGAGATCATAGAGGCACAAATCGAAGCCAAAGAGTCGGGCCCGAGCGGATCAGAGGATGAGGAGGCCGAAAGAGAATGGTACATCAGTACCACGGGAGAGGGTGCAGAGCGAGCCACCCTCTCGACATGCGGAGAAAGATCGACCGAGGACGAGGTCGGGGATGGTGAGGCGGCGATCGCCGATTCGAGCGGACATGAGGGAGTTCGGGCATGGAGGCCCGAAACATCGAGCGGGGAGAAGACAGGCGGTGGTGCCGGGACCTTATGCACACCGGGCCTAGAGACTCCGGCAACCGGCCCGAGAGCCGGTGTGAGACCTAGAGTGACGGGCGGTGGCGGCGGCAAGGCGGACGACCAGGATGGTGACATGGGAGAGGGTGCGGAAAGAGCGACCCTCTCGTCTTGCGGCGAATGGACGGCCATGGAGGATGGTAACTACGGATTCGGGACATGGCGGCCCGAAACATCGAGGGAGGAGGAGACAAGCGGCGGTGCCGCGACCTTACACACACCAGCCCTAGAGGCACCGGCGGTCGGCCCGATTGCCGGCGTGAGACCTAGAGCGACGGGCGGTGGCGGCGGCAACGCGGGCAACCGAGACAACGGTAAGGAAACCGTGGAAGAGGAGGCGGCAAGCATAATTGATGCTTGCATATACGGAGGCGGGGTAGCCACGGACGACGATGTCCGAATGGAGGTGGCTACGGGCATAGCATCGATGAGCGGCGGCGTTGCTACCTTACACGCACCGGTTCAAGAGACCCCGGCGGCCGGCCCGAGTGCCCGTGTGAGACCTACGGTAACGAACGGTGGCGGCGGCAAGGCGGGCGACCACGTCGACGATGTGGGAGAGGGTGCGGAGCGAGCGACCCTCTCGACTTGTGGAAAGAGGACGGCCATGGATGAGGCTGATATCTACGGAGCAATGGACGCCACTACGAGAGTGGACAAAAGTTTTGGGACGCGGTTGCCCGAACCATTCTACGAGGATTTCGCGAGCATACTCGAGGCTTGCGAAATCGAGGAAGAAGAGGAGACGAGCGGCGGTGCCGCAACCTTCCACACACCGGTCCTAGAAACTAGAGCAACCGGCCCGAGAACCAATGTGAGACCTAGAGAAACGGACGGTGGCGGCGGCAAGGCGGGCAACCGAAATGACGAAGAGGAGGTTCGTAGCAGACGGAGGCGAGATCCCTCGACACTGGGGCCAGAGACTTCGGCGGTTGCGCCCGAGCGCGGACATAAGACCGGAGAGATGGGCGGTGGCCGTGCAGATAGGAGGCCTAGTGGGCACGGTGATCACGGCTTGCTAGAAGACCGAGAGCGAGAGGGACCTTCCACACCCATTCAAGAGACTTCAGCAATTGCGGATCAACGTGAGACCGGAGAGACGGCGGGTGGCGGCGAGGAGTCAGAGGCCGAAGCGGACAAAGTTATCGGAGCAGGTATCCAGTATGAGATGATGGACGAGCGGGTCCAAGATGGCGAGCTCGGGTCGGAACGGGCTACGGTGACAAATGAAGAAGTGGCCGACGCGGAGGTCAGGTCTACGGCGGATGAAGGGCGTAACACGAAGCATGCACTACGGTCGGTGAAGGGCCCAAGAACGAGCATGCATCTGAGAGAGCGTCAACGAGTGACCGTAAACGGTGGACCAATTGAGCCTTTGAGAGGCGAGGACTCGGTGGTGGACCGAGAGTGGGAGGAACCCTCCACACCTACCCGTGAGGCATCGACGGTCGTGGATCGAAAGGAGAACGAGGAAACGGTGGGTGGCGGTGAGGAGTTGGAGACCGACGCGGAGGTTGGGTCTAAGACGGAAGCGCGACATGAGACGCGTGCAATACGGCCGGTAGAGGGCCAAGACACAAGCACGCATACGGCGGATGGGCGACAACAATTGACCGACGATGACGGTCGGGTCAAGCCTTCGAGAGGCAAGCGCGGTGTCGTGAAGATTTTCGGCAACAGTGTGAAAATCCTATAAAACGTACGAAATCGAGTATGAATCACATAGTACAATAATTGTGAAGATAACATTTTAAATAGATTTAATATCTAAGTACAAAATGATGGAGGTTTCGAATGCACTTTATTACACGAGAAACGGACAACTAAATGTCAAGATATGAGGGTATAAAGTTTGTGAAAGGAAAGGAGAAAATTGTGAGATATCCCACATAGGCACGACAAATATAGCTCTCATCATATATAAGGTGGAGCAAAAGATATTATCTTTGTGTCTATGTGTGGAGCATAGAGAGTTCAAGGTAACTTGAACTAAGAGTGGAGGTGGGCTAGCTACTCGTAAAGGGTTTTGGCCAACCAAAACCGGACCGGCGATGGAGCCGGTGATCCGACGGCATCCGACGGCAATCCAACGACAGTGATCCGGTGGCATCGGTAACCGACGGCATCCGGCGACGACACCGGTAACGGCATCTGGCGACGACAACGGTAACCAACAGCATCCGGCGAACCGGCGTCCGGCGATTAGATAAATAAATATATAAATATATATACATATTTACATATACAAGGAGGGCAAGTAAGCATTCGAACCTTGCACCTCCAAGTTAGGAGTCAATTGGCTTACCATTAAGCCATGCTATTTAGTTAAAATTATATTTCTATCATTGTACTTTTACATGTAAATTCTCATACATGAGAACTAAAATGAGTGACATGGTTATCATGCACCACATGTAATACATAAGCGCCAACTGGCAAACATGCAATTTATGCATGTCTTGTACCCTCACATGCATCATATGCATGAGAGCATCTATAAAAGAGGGAAGGGGGAGGAGAAAAAACACGGTTTTTTTTTATGAAAATTAAGAAGAGGAAATTCGTTATCAAATTAATCGTGTAACTTATTTCTTAAATCTAAAGGTAAAAGTTCAATCAATCTTTCTCAATCGTTTAATCTCGACTTCTCTCTTTCCCAATCTATCTTAAGTACTTTCTTGCCAAAGCTTGTATCGACTTTGAATCCTTCCGGTCCAGAACCCCGGCGGTTCCGCCTCATGATCCGCGCGTAGTGACGGATCTTCACGACATAATTAAGTGGTGAACACGACGTGAAAGAGGCGGTAGGAAGGATCAAGTCGAGATTAATACTTAGAGATGGCGTCCTCAAGCAACCAAGCAGGAGAGCTCGAAAGGATGATGCTAATCGTCGAGCAAATGATGAGATCTCGGGACAACGACGCGAGCGTGGAGAAGGCTGTCGATCGTGTCGTAGAGCTCGAGGGCCAATTCGATGGATGGAACGTTACGAAGTTCCTTGATGCATATAGAAGGGAGATGAATCAGAGGGACGTGTCCGAGGCACGTCAAATCGCAAGCTTCAAGAGAGTTGTCGCCAACAACATCCAAAGACGCGTCATCGAGCTTCAAGAAGGTAAGACAACATGGTCCGAGTTCGAGAAAACGATACTAGCAGAGTTCGTGACTGAAGACTCAACGAGGATGACTCGACATGCCCTGATGAAGTGGATAGAGAAGAAGAATAAGAAGATGAGCGTCTCGAGGGTGTACGACGAATTCGACCAGATGTTTAGTCGTCTCCCCAATACGGACCAAGTGTTGCTTGAAGAGGACAAGACTTTGTACTTCTTGAAGGCCGTGGACATAAAGGATAGACGGGAGTTGGGGACTCTTCTCGAAGATGATACCCAAGCAAATGGGCTCGTAGCGGACTGGATTGCGGTGAAGCGGGCATGCAATAGGCTCGACAAGCGTCGCCAATGGGTTGATGACACCGACTTGACGGGACCGACTACCACGGAGAAAGCAAGACCGCCGAAAGTAGCTGAGCCGCCAAGACAAAGTAACGTGGAAGAAAAGAAGATTGATGACGACATCATTGAAGAGCTAGCGAAGAAGTTCGAGAAGGTCACGCTAGCCAACATGAATCGTCGGGGCCCTAAAGGAAAAGAACCCTTTAGATGCGTGTGGTGCGATAGCATGGACCACATGAGAAGGGATTGTGCGAGCCTTCGAGAGGCGATTCGACAAAATATCGTATACATAGAGGACAACATGATCTGCTCAAGCGAGACTAGAAGACCCCTACAGGTGAATTTCGGAAGAGGAGGAATGAAGAGATCTATGGAGGATGCCGATGCGACTCATGTGGATGCGATGCACTATGCTGCGTCGGCCGGAATAAGAGTCGGGAAAGAGAAGACTGAAGCTGCTAGAGCGGGAGCAAAGTTTTGGACTTCCGTTCTCGAATATGAGAAGAAGGGAAAAATCACATCGAACGAGGTAGAGCTTGCGGACCGAAGCGTGCAAAACATAACTGGGTGGTGTCATAACTAGACTCGAACCCATAACCTTTTGTTACACGGGTCGAGACTTTACCATTAGGTTATGAATTGTAATTTGAAGGATATTATTTTCATTTAGGTTTTATTGGGAAATTGATGTATATTCCAGATTTCTCTGGAACATTCTAGAAACTTCAGGAGTATTCCTGAAGACACTATAAAAGGAGGCGCAAGGCATTAGTTCGAACCAAATCGGTTCAACGCCAGTCTTAAGCCTTCTAACTACTGTTGTATATCTTCCGTCATATAATACATATATCTTTCGCATCATCATTCTCTCTCTCTCTCCCTCTCTCTCTCTCTCTCACTCACTCATTCCTTCTCTCAAAGTTCGACACCTCTCATAGTACTAATCCTTCTCTGTCTTAGTACTATTCCCCAACAATAGTACTAATCCTTCTTTTAGTACTAATTCCTTCTCTGCCTTAATAGAGTTCCTGACAGTTTGAACCGATTTTGACTACTAGTCTCCCTCTTCCTTCTGTCTCCCTCCTTTCCTACTAGTCTCTTATTTCCCTTTTCCTTCATCCCATGGCCACCGTTAGCGCTGAAGAGTATCAATCCGTTTTCTCGGAATTTCAATGCTTGAAAGAGAAGTTTCATGCTCTGGAACAAGAAAATCAACGCTTGTTGGGGGATCTGCAGCAAATTTCCTTAGAAAAGCAGCAAACGCAACAACAGCATGGGGAACTTGCGTTACGCGTGCAACAACTCGAAGCAACCATCGTAGCAATGCAACAACAAGGGCACGGAGCACAAGGGATTCATAAAGAACCCAAGATTGGCCTTCCCACGAAGTTCGATGGAACGCGATCGCAGTTTAGAGGGTTTCTTAACCAGGTACGGTTAGTTATTCAAATGCATCCGTCCCGATATCCCACCGATGCATCACGAGTGGGTTTAGTAGGCACGTTGTTAAATGGCTCAGCATTAGCATGGTTCGCTCCGCTACTAGAAAAGGAATCTCCAGTACTAAATAATTTTGAAGAATTCATAAGTGAGTTTAAAGCATGTTTTGGAGATACTGACAGCATAAGGACTGCAATCAACAAAATCCGGCGATTACGCCAAGGTGACCGTCCAGCCTCCGCATATGCTGCAGATTTCCGCCTACTCGCCGCCGATATCCCCTGGGATGATCAAGCATTGATGGAGCAGTTCCGCTATGGTCTACGCAACGATGTCAAGGATTTACTCTTGACTTTCCCTGAAGAGCCAAAATCATTAACAGAAGCAATCAGTCGAGCGGTCAGATGTGACAACCGCCTCTTCGAGCGACGTTCGGAACGACAATTTCAGATGCCGAGGGCAAGATCCGAGCCTACCTATGCCTCAGTGGTAGCGAAACCTTTTCAAAGGGAGTCACATAATGCGCCTCCAGTAAGTACTCCAACTCCAATGGAAATTGATACTACACGTCGTCGTGGGCCGCTATCGGAGGAGGAAAAGCAACGACGCCGAACAAACCGATTATGTCTTTATTGCGGTGGACCAGGGCATATCGCGATAAACTGTCCCCATAGACCAAGAAGGCAGGTAAACCAAGTCATTGTTAGTTCTGACTATACTAAACCCGAGTCTATTTCAGTAGGAATCTCTGATAATCCTCATAGTCATAATAGTCCTAATAGTACTAATAGTCCGAATCTCGCAAACAAATTTGATGTCCTTAGCCAATTAGAAGAAGAGTTAAACGACTAAGTCCAGCCAAAATAGGAGCCGTTTGGTTGGACAGCCCTAGATCTGTGCAGCCCATTAGTGGTTCCATTCCCTCTAAGCAAGTTAGTGATGTGTTCGTAGCCCAAGTAGCAGTTAGTACTAAAAGTACCCCTCCAGTACATACCTTAGCCCTTCTAGATTCCGGAGCTAATTCTTGCTTCATGGATAGGAATTTTGCCCGAGCTCATCGGATATCTCTCAAAAAGCTCCCATGTCCGGCCTCAGTAGTAGTCATTGATGGTCGTCCCATTGCTTCTGGTAATATCATTGAAGAGTCGGAACCCGTTAATATTGTCCTAGATAACTTAACATGTGTAGTATCATTTAATATTATTAGTATTCCAGAACATCCCATAGTTTTAGGATTACCATGGTTCGAGTTACATGACCCAGACATAGATTGGAGGACAAGGGAAATCCGGTTGCGACAAACCCAAGGATCTACCCAGAAGGTTGCAACCATTTCGCTACGTCAGTTGCGTGAGGAAGGGCGCAAGGAGGAAATGTTTCTCTTCGCAATATCAGTACAACCCTCCAGCACCACCAAAGAGGAGTCCACCGTTCAACTTCCCGAGAAGTATCGTCAGTATGCTGATGTGTTCGATAAAGTACAAGCCAACACACTTCCTCATCATCGGCCGTACGACTGCGCCATCGACTTACAACCGGGAAAAGAGCCGCCATGGGGGCCGATCTACAATTTGTCACCAACCGAGCTAGAAGTCCTTCGAGCCTATATAGAGGAGAATTTGGAGAACGGTTTCATTCGGCATTCGAAATCTCCAGCCGGCGCACCCATTTTCTTCGTCAAGAAAAAAGATGGCTCGCTTCGACTCGTTGTAGATTACCGTGGCTTGAATAAGGTCACAGTAAGAAATAGGTATGCTCTTCCCCTTATCTCAAGTCTTTTAGAACGGATCAACGGTGCCAGGTTCTTCACGAAGATCGACTTACGAGGAGCCTATAACCTCGTACGGATCCGACCAGGAGATGAATGGAAGACCGCGTTTCGCACCAGATATGGGCACTTCGAGTATACGGTCATGCCGTTCGGACTCACTAATGCGCCGGCAGTCTTCCAGCACATGGCGAATGATATATTTCGAGATCTCTTGGATGATTTTTTGATCATCTATTTGGATGATCTACTGGTTTATTCAAAGACCCAAGAAGAACATGATTCTCATGTACTATTAGTACTAAAACGACTTCGAGAACATGGTCTGTATGCAAAGTTAGAGAAATGTAGTTTCGGGTGCAACCAAGTGGAGTTTCTCGGCTATGTCATCTCCTCAGAAGGCATATCTATGGACCCAGCCAAGGTCAAAACGGTGATAGAATGGCACACTCCGCGTTCGGTGCGGGATGTGCAATGCTTCCTAGGCTTTGCAAATTTTTACCGGAAGTTCATACAAAATTACTCAAAAATTGTGCTGCCTCTCACACAGCTCACCAGGAAGGGACAATCATTCATTTGGTCTAAAGAGACGAACATGGCTTTCGAGAGTCTTAAGAAGGCGTTTACATCAGCTCCAATTTTAGGTCATGTGGATCCGGAAAAACCATTCATTATCGAAGCTGACGCATCGGATTTCGCATTGGGGAGCATTCTGTCACAACAGGGTAACGACGAGAAGCTACATCCTGTGGCTTTCCACTCCCGTAAGTTTGACGCCGCCGAAATCAACTACGAAATTCATGATAAAGAGCTATTAGCAATAGTTGATTCTTTTATGCAATGGAGGCATTTCCTGGAGGGATCTCCTCATCAGGTCACTGTATTCAGTGACCACAAGAACCTTGCCTACTTTCAAGATGCTCGTGTACTGAATCGACGTCAAGCTCGGTGGGCCCACTTCCTCACACGCTTCGACTTCAAAATTACATATCGTCCGGGGAAGCACCAAGGGAAGGCAGATGCATTATCACGGCGTTCGTATCTAACACCACGTCCCGGTGAGCCAGCTTTCGATAACCAGAAGCAAGTAATCTTGGGTCCAGCACGACTGCAAGCAGCACAGGTCTTTGACATGCCCGTGGATTCCGACATTACCAATACTATACGTGAGGACTTGAAGACTGACGCTTTCGCCCAAGCTATACTAGCACAAATTGACCCCTCTCGAGCGTCATGTTCACAATCACAATCACCAGGTACGGATTATCGGCAATTCAAATACTGTGATGGATTACTCTTCTTTAAAGAACTTTTGTATGTTCCTAATGGTTCTTGCCGCCTTCGAGTAGTACAAAACTGCCATGACACATATACAGCAGGACATTTTGGTAGTACTAAAACATTAGATTTAGTACAACGATCATTCTGGTGGCCCCGTATGCGACAATTTGTCGAAGATTTTGTTCTGACTTGCGATACATGCTGCAGAGCGAAAATGCCAAGACATCATCCATATGGTTTATTAGAACCATTACCAATTCCAAGCAAGCCATGGCAATCCATTGCTCTTGACTTCATTACAGATCTTCCAGTCTCTAAGGGATTCAGTGCGATTCTCACAGTGGTGGATCGATATACGAAGATGGCTCATTTCTTACCATGTACTAAAGAAATATCTAGTGAAGACACCGCCGAAATTGTCATGCGGGAAGTATGTCGGCATCATGGACTCCCTGATAATATCATCAGCGATCGTGGACCCCAGTTTGTGTCAAAATTCTGGAAGCACCTTTTTAAAATGCTGAAGGTCACTTGTAACCTCTCCTCCGGCTACCACCCACAAACCGACGGGCAAGCCGAACGAACAAATCAAACACTGGAGCAGTATCTGCGGTGCTTTCTCAACTATCATCAGAATGACTGGGCAGATATTCTTCAGTTCGCCGAATTTGCCTATAATAACGCTATCCACGCATCGACTAAAGTCACGCCATTCTACGCTTATACGGGATATCATCCCCGGTGGTGTGTCCTTGAAACCCCAGAAGTGTCCACAAATCCTTGCGCGGAGGATCGTTTGGAGCGGTTACGCAAGATACAAGCGGATTTATCTACTCAACTCCAGCAAGCTCAACAATCACACAAGGACTACGCAGATCGTCATCGACTTCCATCCAGTTTTAACATTGGAGATCGGGTGTGGCTGCTACGACGACACATCAAGACTACTCGCCCATGTGAGAAGTTGGATTATCGGCGATTAGGTCCTTTCCGTATTATCGGGAAGATTAATGATGTCGCTTTTCGTCTCGAGCTACCTCCGCAACTTCGGATACATCCGGTGTTTCATAGTTCTCTCCTCGAACCCTATCACGAGAGCACTATCCCAGGACGTACTATACAACCTCCACCTCCTATCGAGCTCGAAGATGGACCTGAGTATGAGGTCGCTGCCATCCTCGATTCCAAGATTATTCGCAACAAGCTCTACTATCTAGTCGATTGGCTAGGATATAGTCCCAGCGAGCGTACTTGGGAACCGATCGAGAATGTGACCAATGCTCGTGCTCTTCTAGAAGACTTCCATCGACGATATCCCGAGAAACCGGGTCCTCAATCCAAAACGACTCGTGAAACTCGTCGTTTTAAAGGGGGGATAGTGTCATAACTAGACTCGAACCCATAACCTTTTGTTACACGGGTCGAGACTTTACCATTAGGTTATGAATTGTAATTTGAAGGATATTATTTTCATTTAGGTTTTATTGGGAAATTGATGTATATTCCAGATTTCTCTGGAACATTCTAGAAACTTCAGGAGTATTCCTGAAGACACTATAAAAGGAGGCGCAAGGCATTAGTTCGAACCAAATCGGTTCAACGCCAGTCTTAAGCCTTCTAACTACTGTTGTATATCTTCCGTCATATAATACATATATCTTTCGCATCATCATTCTCTCTCTCTCTCCCTCTCTCTCTCTCTCTCACTCACTCATTCCTTCTCTCAAAGTTCGACACCTCTCATAGTACTAATCCTTCTCTGTCTTAGTACTATTCCCCAACAATAGTACTAATCCTTCTTTTAGTACTAATTCCTTCTCTGCCTTAATAGAGTTCCTGACAGGTGGTCGGATCCGGTGGACGACAACACCATACTCGCAGAGGTGATGTGCAACAACCACGAGGTGTTCGTTGAAGAAAAGAGAAAGAGAATAGAAGAGCAAGGGCCATCAGAAAAGACATGAAACAAGGAACGCGAAAAAGAAGGACGATGCGGAGACGAGTCGACCTTTACAAACGGAGGAACGAGAATCATGCCGAAAAGGGGAGCTGAGCATACGAGTTGAAGAAACGGTTCGGCCCGTGAAGGTTGGTGTCGAAGACCCCGCTCGGAGGACAAGGACCATACCTACCTATAAGCTAAGGTCGGACATAGAGCAGACGACGGACCTAAAGAATATTCTCGAAGAACGAGTTCTTGATAGCCACGTAACTTTGTCCTTGAGGGAATTGCTTGGCATTACGAAGGAGTTCCATGACACGATCGTGGACCTTATAAAGAGAAAGAGACAACAATCGGACGAGGAAGAAGAGAAGCCGCAAAAAGCAAAAACGAATGCCATAACGATGGCAAGAGACGAAATCGATGAAGATATGGTGGACAGCCACTACACTCGACCTCATTGGGCACGAGCGACAACAGAGACGCCGGTGAAGATCGGGGAGAAGAAAGAGACCATGGTAGCCTTGATCGACCACGGCTCGGAGATCAACCTCCTGTCAACCGACTTCTACAAAAAAGGAAGATGGCCAATCAATACAAACCACGGATGGAAGATTCGTGTGGCAACAAAGTCTACGGAGGATTTGTACGGAGCTTGTCCCAATGTCAAAGTCACGATCGGGGATGTGGAGATGGATCAACACTTCTTCGTACAAGAATCGGCGTCGCATCCTGTCATCCTAGGGCAACCTTATATCACATCATCTCGGATGGAGACCAAAGTGTTCGATAATGGAGCAGCCTTCGCACGAATAAAGAGTCTTGACAACCAAAGATCAGTCCAATTCCTAACGGTGCGAGCCAATCATGAAAGGAATCGAGATAGTCTCGGAGGCGAATCCTCGGATTTTTAGAGCGGACTATTGAAGCATGGGGCACAAATAGTCCGAGCAATCACAAGACCCCACAAGAAAGAAGAGTGCGTGGATTGCAAGGAGAAGCAACATGTGTCACACCTAGTGGCGCATGTAAACTAATACTACCCGACAAGAAGCACAAGCGCCGGATACAAGAATTCGAGAAGATGCTGAAAGAAGAGAACATAATAGAAGAAGGGGAGTTCGTGACTCATAATATGGAAGAAGCCTCATTTAACGACACCATCGGCGAAATCGAGGACATCGTGGACTTGAGCTATCTTCACAACCAATGCGTGATTTCGGTTAACTCCGTCAACATGTACGCTATCATCGATGAATACCGTCGTGGCATCTCGATGAAGGAAGCTGACATCAACACGAAATATAAAACGGTGGATAAGAAGATCAAGCCAGTTGCGGTTCCGCTACCGGAAGATAGCTGGCAAAAGATGAAGGAAGTCGCTAATGATCCAAGCTTAAGAGATCCGAAGAAGATAGGTCATGTCTTCACCAAAGAGACGAAGGGGAAGCTACGAGTTGGAAAGGAGAATTTCCTTCTCCCTGAAGAGGACCGAATGTTTCGTGATATGCTTGAGAGACATGGGAAGGCTTTCGCATTCTTCCCACGAGAAATCGGATGCGCCGACCCAAAGGTTATAGAGCCGATGGTGATCTTCACGGTGCCTCATGTGCCTTGGAACTTGAAACCGATACCGGTTCCGAGAGCACACCTTCCGAAGCTGATCGAGCTCTTAAAGGAGAAGGTGAGTATGGGAATTCTAGAACCGTCGAATGCTCCTTATTCCAATAGGTGGTTCACGGTGCCGAAGAAGAATGGATCATTGCGATTCATCCAAGATCTTCAACCCGTCAACAAGGTGACAATTCAAAATGCCGGAATCGGTCCGAGCGTGGACGAATTTGCCGAAGCGTTTGCGGGCCGATCCATCTACTCCATTGGCGATCTCTACTCCGGATATGACCAATTCCAATTGGCGATCGACAGTCGGGACATTACAACCATGAGGACTCCGATCGGGCTTGTGCGGATGTGTAACTTACCCCAAGGCGCAACGAACTCAGTGGCTCATATGGTGAATGCCATGAATAAAGTCTTGAAGGATTGCATTCCGGACATCACGATGCCATTCTTGGATGATATTCCGATAAAAGGATGTTCGGATGAGGAGAAAGATGAATCGAAAGATAAGGAAGGTTGTAGAAAGTTCGTTGCAAATCATATGAAAGATTGCGAGAAGGTGCTTCAAAGGCTCAAAGATGCGAATTTGACATTTTCGAGAGAAAAATCCGCATTTGGGCAACCAGAGATCTTGGTGGTAGGTCACTTGTGTGGAGCATACGGCCGGAAGCCCTCGCCATCCAAAGTGAACGCAATCCAAGACATGAAAGAAGAATGCGAAAACCAAACGGAGGTTCGAAGGTTCCTTGGAGCGTGCGCGTTTGATCATATATGGATTCCTCACTACGCTCATGTCGCCGAACCGTTATATGGACTACTAAAGAAAAGAATAAAGTTCGAATGGCGAGACGAGCACATAGAGGCGATGCGAAGATTAAAGAAACTGCTTCTTGAAGCTCCGGCACTAAGGAAGGCCAACTATGCCGAAGGGAAACGAATTTACGTGACCGTAGATACGAGCCCAACCGGAATCGGGTGGGTCATCAATCAAGAAGGTGAAGATAATGCGCGATATGCCGTCCGGTTCGGAGCAAAGGTTCTCAGCGAACGGCAACAAAGACATGCCCAAGTCAAGCGGGAACTTTGGGGTATTGTGTCGGCAGTGAAGACGGACAAAGATTACCTGATCGGGTCAGAAGTGATAATAGAGACAGATTGTCTCCCAATTCTCGGAATGGTCTCGGGATGTGCGACCCCAAATCTTGCTATGCTAAGGTGGATCGCCTACATCAAGTCTTTAAACCCAGAGATCCGTCACATCGCAGGGAAGAAGAATGCCATGGCTGACATGCTGTCGAGGGCAAGATTTTCAAATGGAAGTAACATGGTTTCGGAAGATGAAGATGTCGCCCTCAACTTCTTCAAGATGGCTCGATTGTCGGCGGAAGACCAGGACACGCAAACCCTCCACGCCTTCAACGAGAACGAGTACGAAGGAGAATGGTTACTCATCGGTAGATTCCTAAGAACATTGACGACAGATGCTTCGTTGACAAAGGAGGAGGCCCTACGAATCCGAAAGAAATCTTACTGATACTTCTTGAAGGGAGGATTCCTTTGGCGACATCCAAAAAGAAGGACAGGAATACCACGTCGAGTGGTGGTAAAGAAAGAAGAGCAAGAGACGCTGATGACCGAATTCCACGAGAGTGCTTGGGCAGGTCATAGAGGAACATGGGCGACGTTCGAAAAATTGAAGGAGAAGTACTGGTGGCCAAGCATGTACAAAGATGTACTCCATTTCGTGTCCACATGTGAAACTTGCCAAATATATTCAAATATACGTCATCGTGATGAGTTAAAGCCGACATACCCACTCACCATTCACTTCAAATGGATGGTGGATCTGGTCTCGATGCCAATGGGAGTGGGACAAATGAAGTACTTAGCGCTCGCAAGGGAAGACTTGACAAATCAAGTGGAAGGACGAGCCTTGACAAATAAGATGACGTCAGCCGTTTGTAAATTTTTACTTGAAGATGTTGTTTGCCGATATGGATGTGTAGGGAAGATAGTGGCCCACCGAGGGGAGTTGGACACGCACGAAGCGACGGAGCTCTTCGAAAGACTAGGCGTGAAGCTCTCCCTCACGACTGCCTACAATCCGGAAGCAAATGGGAAGATCGAGCGAGGGCATGGACCTATCGTTAAAGCCATCGTACGGGCATGCAACGGTCGAGTCGGGAATTGGCCACGACTATTACCCTATGCCTTGTGGGCCGATCGAACGACACATAGCTCGGTTACAGGGTATATGCCGACGGAGCTTATGTATGGACAAAAGCCGATTATGCCCATCGAAAGGACGATCGCCTCATGGGTAGCGATACCTTAGGAGAACGAGATGAGCCGAGAAGAGTTATTAGCGGCGCGGATAAGGCAACTTGAAAGAAGACCTGAAGATTTACAAAAAGCGCGAAAGATGATGAAGGCAGCCCGAGTAAAGAACAAAGTTCGGTTCAACAACACGCATCGACTTCGTCCCAAGAAGATTGAAGAAGGGGATTGGGTTTTGGTTTACGATAGCACCCTTGACAATCAACACACTACAACAAGGAAGTTCGCAAGAAGATGGTTCGGGCCGTATGTGGTGACAAGTGCCAACGATAATGCCACATACCACCTTGCGGAACTAGACGGATCAAGGTTGGCCGTACCCATTGCGGGAAAAAGAGTAAAGATTTTCAAGAAAAGACAAGACAAGGATCCTGACCTTGATTACCTCGACGATGAACATAATAGGCCGGATGAAAATGAAGACATGGAGGAATCTAATTGATCATCGTAGCCGAAATCTCACTTCTTCTTTTCTTGGCATGTACCGGAGGATGTGCGGTTTGGTGGGGGTGGATGTCGTGAAGATTTTCGGCAATAGTGTGAAAATCCTATAAAACGTACGAAATCGAGTATGAATCACGTTGTCGTGAAGATTTTCGGCAATAGTGTGAAAATCCTATAAAACGTACGAAATCGAGTATGAATCACGTAGTACAATAATTGTGAAGATAACATTTTAAATAGATTTAATATCTAAGTACAAAATGATGGAGGTTTCGAATGCACTTTATTACACGAGAAACGGACAACTAAATGTCAAGATATGAGGGTATAAAGTTTGTAAAAGGAAAGGAGAAATTTGTGAGATATCCCACATAGGCACGACAAATACAGCTCTCATCATATATAAGGTGGAGCAAAAGATATTATCTTTGTGTCTATGTGTGGAGCATAGAGAGTTCAAGGTAACTTGAACTAAGAGTGGAGGTGGGCTAGCTACTCGTAAAGGGTTTTGGCCAACCAAAACCGGACCGGCGATGGAGCCGGTGATCCGGCGATGGAGCCGGTGATCCGGCGGCATCGGTAACCGACGGCATCCGGCGACGACACCGGTAACCGACAACATCCGGCGACGACACCGGTAACCGACGACATCCGGCAACGACACCGGTAACCGACGACATCCGGCGATGCACCGGTATCCGGCGACGGTATCTGGCGACTAGATAAATAAATATATAAATATATATACATATTTACATATACAAGGAGGGCAAGTAAGGATTCGAACCTTGCACCTCCAAGTTAGGAGTCAATTGGCTTACCATTAAGCCATGCTATTTAGTTAAAATTATATTTCTATCATTGTAGTTTTACATGTAAATTCTCATACATGAGAACTAAAATGAGTGACATGGTTATCATGCACCACATGTAATACATAAGCGCCAAATGGCAAACATGCAATTTATGCATGTCTTGTACCCTCACATGCATCATATGCATGAGAGCATCTATAAAAGAGGGAAGGGGGATGAGAAAAAACACGGTTTTTTTTTATGAAAATTAAGAAGAGGAAATTCGTTATCAAATTAATCGTGTAACTTATTTCTTAAATCTAAAGTTAAAAGTTCAATCAATCTTTCTCAATCGTTTAATCTCGACTTCTCTCTTTCCCAATCTATCTTAAGTACTTTCTTGCCAAAGCTTGTATCGACTTTGAATCCTTCCGGTCCAGAACCCCGGCGGTTCCGCCTCATGATCCGCGCGTAGTGACGGATCTTTACGACAGCGGGACGAAGGACGCCGCGGCAAAACACCAAGACCGACGACATGGGCCGAGCGCGATCGGCATGAGCGGAGAGTCATGTCTTGAGAACCGAAGAAGGTGCGCAGAGAGCAACGGGCTACACGCCGGGAAGAGGAAGCACGGCTTCCTGGAGGGCATGCAAGGCCAAGCGGACCAAGAGGGCGCAAGTCGAGGCGAAGCGGTAACGAGAGTCTCGAGGGACACCGACACGGAGGTCGGGATGACAGTACGCTCTACCGCGAGACAGCACAGCGAACAACGGGGAAAGCCTACGGAAGGCAAGCACGGAGCGGAGAGAATCGGCACGCCGAGGTGTGCGGCACGCAAAGGGCGGAATCCGGCATGCGACCGGGAGCGCATCCGAAGGATATACGAGGCGGGCAAAGGAAGGGCAACCGGGTCGGCGACGGCGCTCGGGAGGACCGAACGGGGAGGAAAGCACGGGCATCGGATACGGCGGGTCGGATGTAGTCGGTGGTTCAAGGACCCACGGTGGACGTGGCGGATCGGGTGGAGGCAACGACTTGGCGAACATCATCGAGTGTGGCGGATCGGATGGCGCCGACGGTTCGAGACCATTCGGCGAGGATGGTGGACCAGAAGGCGGCGGTGGTTCGTGTGGACGGGGTGGTCTTGCTCGAAGTGGAGGACAAAACCGGGCGGGCCCACGAGGGCGCTAAGGACTCGGCCGGTCGTCATGGCCGAAAATCTCGTGTTCTCTCCCCTATGTTTTGGCACATACCGGTGGATGTGCGGTTAGGTGGGGGCGGATGTCGTGAAGATTTTCGTCCACGAGCGGAAACCCGAGCAACGAGAGCCAAAGAGCGATGTGCAACATTGCACACGTACATAATGTATTTGTAATAATAATAGGGGAAAAGGGTATGGTGCTAAAAATGCCCCATAAGATCCCTAAGGTATAAAGGCGATGCGGTCTTGTGCGCACATCCACGCGAGAGAGAGAGAGAGAGAGGTACTATGCGGTACATAGGTACCTAGTTGTTTGTGAGGAGGTGGGAGTTAAGGGGCCATCAATCTCACCCTCCCCCAAATCAAGGCAAATATCCCCTTTGAATGAAAGGGGATATTTTAGTCTCGTTTGGTAAACGGTCTTCCCTCCTTGTGCTATAAAAGGAGAGGGAAGGCACCATTGTGAGGGTTGCCTATTTTGAGTGTGCGAGGTATACCACATAAGTCGAGCGTTAGGGTTAGGGTTAGGGTTTCGAGTAGTCGTTTGGTGCGGCCTATGCGGCCACCATTTTGTAATCGTTCATCTCGTTTTAATACATCTTGTTGTTCATCTTATTGTTCATCTTGTCTCCATCTTCCTCTTGTTCATTCTTCTTCTTCTTGAGCAAAGCTTCCATTCCGTGTCTGATTCCTTCTCCTCTACTCCTTAGTCCAAGACCCCCATGGTCCCGCCCTTCTGCACGCACGCGCGTAGCAACGCGACAGCGCACTCACTAGTCGATCTACAGCTGAAGCCATGGCTTCCACAAGCTCCGTTCCCCTCATCTTTTCTATTCCTTTGCCGCCTCTTCACATAGGGTTCACCAAATATGTCGTGTTCTTACGTGCGTGCGTATAGAACGAGGCAGGACCACGAGGGTCTTGGACCAAGGAATAACCGAACAAGAGTAGGAGCAAGAAAGACAATGGTCGTGCTTCCACACACACACGCGCATATACACAGAAACCGCAACTGAATGAACAACGGAAACGAGACGAATGCATATATGTATGTATATATTCTGATGAAAAAGGGTTACAAACGGCAGGCCAGTGAGCAACAAATCTCCTACGCCTAAACACACGCACACAAAAGAGCGAGATGGAGACTCTACCGAAAGCACTCGGGCGTTCCGCGGAGCGGAGTCAGCCTCCTGAAAACCCGCACAGCGCAAATACAGAGAAAGATGGAGGAGAAGAGCTCGGTCCGAGTCTGACAACACTTCGTCCTCGACAAAAGCAATCCCCCTTTTTACGATTCCTCTCCCTCTCTTTTATAGCCCAAGGAGGGAGACCGTTACAACTTGTTTCGTCCTCTTTATTCTCTGTCCTTTCAGACAAAGATATGCCTCGATTTCCTATCTATCAATTTTGTGCGACCTAGGATATTCATATCAGCCGACATGTACCTAAATATGTACATTACAACAAAACTTGTGCCCGCATGTAAGGGCCGGTTCGCGCACATCATTCTCTGATTCCGCCTAGGGACAGTTTTCTGCACGACAATGTGTAGTACGTTCATCAACTTTCCCTTTTGTCGAACATGGCTTAAGGGGACTTCTCCGACATGCACAATCGGGTGAGGGGTGTTGTCTCCGGTTTCGACGATTCCTGGTTGCTCCGATTTCTTCAAAAATGAGAACCACTCTTCGTGGCTCATCATGTGGTTTGACACTCTAGAATCAACATACCATACTTCCTTTGATTTGGAAATAATCTTCTTCATCAAGTTAGCCTTGTGTTTCATCACAAAGGCTGGCCCCTTTCCGGTTTTCCCGGTTCCGGATCCTTCCGATCCTTCTGTGGAGTGTGACGGATTTGTCCGAATCGGCACACTTCTTCCAGCATTCGCTTTCTATGTGGCCTTTCTTGCCACAATACCAGCATGCCGTGTCGGCCTTCCCTTGCCGGTTTCTGGCGCTGTTTTGACTTCCCCTGCTCATGGAGGGTCCGGAACTGTTGTCGGCACTATCTCGGTGCCTTCGATTCTACTCTTGTCGGCCGCTTCCATTGCGTGCCGACCCACCTCGTCCTCCATGTCCACGGGGTCAGTCCGCCTCCGTGTACAACATCCAGTTTTCCGGTTCAGTGGTCCTCGACCCACTCGCATGGTTTTCTTCGACCATAACCATCAATTGCAGGTCAAAGGGTGCAAATCGTCATTTGGATTGGCCCGTACTGTTGTGCTAGACCACCAAGGTAGATTTGTACCATTTTGTCTTCCTCCACCATCACATTGATGACACGAGTGCATCACAAGTCTCCTTTATTTTGGTGGTGTACTCCATAACTAACATCTCTCTCTGTCGGATGTTGTTCAACTCTTGCTGGAGTTGCAACTTACAAGTTGTGGTACATGCGGCGAAAATATTCCGAAGATTTTCCTAGGACTCCTTCAGCATTTTTGCATCCTTGATATAGCCTAGCATCTTATCATGCACACAGGATGCGAGACAGTACAACACTCTGCTCGCTCCTTGTTCCCATGCCGGGAAGTCCTTGTGTGTCAACTCCGGCGCTACATTGTTCGTTCCTTCCACATAGCTCCAGTAACCATGCCCCAGTATGTACTTGTGCATTTTATATGACCAGGATGCATAGTTGCTACGGTCAAGCTTTTCTGTGGGAAGCGAAATTGCCATACCTCTGTCCATCTCACTTCTCTTATGTTCTTCACTGTGTGTTAGGGTTTGTCTTTGGAAGCGTCTATCGGCTGCATAGGTTCTCAACCCTCGTGCTCTGATACCATGTGAAAGTTAATATGCAAAAGCGTATGACAAATCGGTTGTGTTGGATACCAACAGAATGTAGAGAGAAGAAGGTTTTACAAAGAATGCACAGGAGAGACAGAGATAGCAGAACATAAACTCAATTCAAAAAGATAATACACATTGTACATAGAATGCGCTTAGAGAGCACTTTTATACAAGTCCATAAAGGACTGACAGGTACTTCAATGCTCATACGAGTGACTGGCACTGACTCCCAAAACTATGCCTACGTACTAGGCTAGATCCGTAGGCCTCTAACGGCTTACCGGTTTCAATCCGATCCGGCTCCTGGTTCCGGATGTTGTCTAGAGGACAGAAATGTAAAATTAGGAAATTAGCAAATGGCGGTAGTGTAACCGAGTAGGAAAGAACGCCAGCGAGCGCCGAGTCCGAGTATCACGGGCCATCGACGGCTCAGCTGTGTATTAGGGGAAACGTTATTTAAACAAGGTCGAGTACCTCAGAGGAAGGGAGAGAAAAAAAGGATAGGCGGAAGCACTAGCAAATTCCATCGTAATTAGATACTATTGTAAGGTCATCGGCCGTAAGCCGCGCTCTATAACCCTTTTGCTGTCACATTAATACATATCTGTTATTGTGCCCATCTTGCTCCATGAGTCTGTGTTTCTCATGTGTTTCTGAATTAAGCGTCGTCCACGCCTATCAAGATCTCACTAGTGCTCCATCTCGGATTATTTTCTACCTCACAACGCCTCTGTTTACGAGCCTTCACGTAACACATCCTTTGCTACCAGTAACCTCACGTCTATCGAAGGTGTCACCCAAAGGAACGGGTAACACAATTTGGCACGCCCGGTTACAGCTGTGAGTGCACAGCGAACTTCGTTGAAGGTAACCACCAGCCGCCGTTACGGCACCCTCTCGCACCACGAGGTCTCGGCCACCTGCCCGACGCCCTGAGCCAGTCGAAGGAACTTCCGACTCGGCAGTCACTGACCAATCCTTTCCCGAGCAATCGGAGGCTCCCCCAGTGCAATCCTCACCACCAGACACTCAATCGAGAGTTGATTCCCCACCACAACCCCCGCCAAGCCCTCCGGAGGTCACTCAACCAGAACTAAACCCTTTCCCGGTGCTACCAGAAGACCCAGAGTACATCATGTTGTACCCATACCCACGTTACACCGATAGACCAGACGCGGAGTCACACATCCGTGCCTTCATATCTACGTGGCAGGCCAACCACTCAATGCACCGCCTCACGCCGACCGAAATCGATGCCTCAAAGATTGCCGAGTTCACACTCTCCCTCGATGGACCGGCCGCACGATGGTACTCTCGCCTTGAACTAGGAGAGGGAACCACCTTCCAAATCGTGCGCACAAAGTTCCTTGAACTCTTTCATCGTGAGGTGCCCAAACGGGAACTGCTCCGGCAATTCTTCTCGATATGCCAAGAACCGCACGAAACGGTCGCGCAGTTCACGATCCGGTTCCAGGATCTCTACCGACAAGTGGCCGACGATGTCTCTGCACAACATATACCGGACACTTTCCTGTCTAGTTTACGAGAGCCTCTCCGAACGACTCTCGCACTTACAAATTTTGCCGACCAAACTATCGAGGAAGTCATAGCGCGAGTCCTCGCCCTCGATCGATCCCAACACGGCGCGGCCTTCTCTATGACCTCCCTACAAAATGCCCTTCCACAGGAGGACAACCGCTTTCGCCAAGCCCTCCAATGCACGATCTGTTCAGGCTCGGGTCACCTGGCTCTCGAATGTCCTCATCTCCCACAGTGTCCAATTTGCCAATCGCGATCTCACACCATCGAACAATGCGAGTACAACATGCTCAATCGCAGTATGACCGCACCAGTTCGCCAAATCGAGCCCAGGAACACGTACTCTCGACAGGATGAGCGTAATTCCTACCGAGACAACGATAACGATCGCCCACGATCACCGGATAGACGATGATTACTGTCGAGATGACTGCCGGGATCGCTATCGCGACGACCGAAACGATGATTATGATCGTTACGACGATGATCAGGATGACAGATATGATCGGAGGAACTCACGTAACGATTGGCGAAACGGAAACCGCAACTCACACAACAATAGAAGGAACAACGACAACCGCCGACGAGATGCTCCTCCGAACGACCAGCAGAACACCAATGCACCTCGGACCAACCCGCCACCAAACTTGACAAGGAATCAACCGCAACAACTCCCACACACAGACCGGGCTGACACCAGCAACTCGGCCAACGTTACGTGTTTTAAATGTAACCAACTCGGCCACTATGCCACGCAATGCCCAATAACCGACCATGGCAAAGCACCTGCGGTGAACAGTATCATGGCCGATGTTCAAACCGTCACTACCCGGAGTAAAGCGCAGACTACACAATGGCCAATCCAGCATGAAGTCCGTCAGGCAGCAAAAGAATGGATCGACACGGCCAATAAAAAGAATGTCATGCGCATGCAAATTGACATGAGAGACGTGCCCAGCGAAGCACCACAAACCTCGGTACAATCCACGTTGGAGGAGGACGACCAACTATGGGATGTTCTTACCAACTCTCGCATCTCGCTGCTCCTACATAAACTGTTACCACTCATGCCGAGATTTCAGGACACCCTGGCGGCACTCTAGGCCAATACTAAGCCCGTGATGCCACCGGTACACCTCACCGAAGCAGGCACAGGTCCACCACTCATGGATTCTCAGAACCCAGCCATGCGAATCATCATTAAGGGACAAGACCTGCACGGATGCATCATAGACGGCGGATCCGACGTAAACGTTATTAGCGAGACAATGTGTCACAACCTCGGCCTGAATCAATGGGAACCATGCCCCTTTTGGGTTCGGATGGCCGACACCCGCTCCGTTCGCCCCATTGGTTTAATCCGCCATCTCGACTTCACACTTGGAGGCCACATGTTCACGATCTCGGCCGTCGTGCTAAGACTGGAGACACAAGGCGCCTACCCAATGTTACTAGGTCGACCATGGTTGCGTACAGCGAATATCAAGCAACATTGGCAACGCAACATGATCTCGTTCCGAAGAGGCAAGACAAAAGTCCGAATCATCACTGAAGAACGAGTCCCCGTGGCCCTCAACACTTCGCCGTTATACGCGGAAGGGGTCCATATGCTTGACGGTTTGGCCAATGAGGAGGTCGATGACTTCCTAGATGATCATCCCACGATCATCCCTCTCTTCGAAATCCATGCCATACCAACCATCGAGCCACCTAAAGACGACGAAGTCACGGAGGAATCACCACCCCAAGATGAACCAAATCCAACCACAGTTGCCGAGCTACGTCATGCTCGGGATGCTTTCGAACGCGAACTCGCCATTTCACAACGAGTCAAAGCATCAACCCTGGAAACAATAAAACTCAGCTCGGACGAGAATCCCCGTACGTTACAAATTGCCAATAATCTTGATGGGTTTACGATCCCTTCGGATGGGATGGTCGGATGTCGAAGATGAATACCGACAAGCCCGGTTTCGGTTTCGGAACCGGATGATGAAGACCCCGGTTTCGGAACCGGATGACGAATGTACCCGGAGCGAGATCCGGATGCAGGAACATATCCGTGAATATGTTTGCTATGGGCCCCTGAGGCTATAGTTGTAATTAGCCCCAAAGTCATATATGTATAAATATGACTTAGGGCAAACTGTTTTGTTGTTGCTCATCATTTTTCTGTTTTTCCACTCTAGAGGAGTGAAGAGAGAGCAGCCGTGAGAGAGAGAGAGAGAGATAGAGCGTGAGAGAGGAAGAGGTCGACGCCTCTGTGTATTTCCGCCGCCTGTGGCGAGGACAGCGAGCTCAAGGTCGTCGCCTTGCAGCTCGCCATTGTATACTTCTCTGTATAGTGTTGGTTTGGAGTCTTGTACTCCCGTGGTTTTTCCCATCTAGGGTTTTCCACGTTAATCCCTGTGTTCGCGTTTGTTTCTCCGTGTGGTTCCTATTTTCTGCTCCATCGATTCGTGCTTACTCGGTTGTGGCCGAGAGAAGAAGGTTAATCGAAGAGACGATTCCCAACAAACTGGTATCAGAGCGACTGTTGCAGAAAATGGAAGGCGGCGGCAGCGGCCAGCCGGGGATGATGGTGCTGAATGCACAGAATTACGCCGACTGGAAGATCAAGATGGAGGATCTTCTGATTGTTCGGGACCTGTACGAACCGATTGACAGGTCGGAAATACCGAAGGGAGTACTTGAGTCGGAGTGGAAGCTCCTGAACCGGAAAGCCGTAGCGACGATCCGACAATATGTCGATGTAAGCGTCCTACAACATGTAGCGAACGACACCAACGCATATGAGATGTGGAAGAAGCTGTCGGGCCTCTACAAGAGGAAGAATGCGTTGAACCGGACCTCCCTGATGAGGAAGATAGTGAATCTCAAGTACCGGGACGGCGAGAGTATGGTGGAACACGTAAGCACGTTCATGGGATTCGTGAATCAGCTTGCGGCGATCAAGTTCCCGTTGGAGGATGCAATGCAAGCCATCATCCTGATGTGTACATTGCCGGAAAGCTGGGAGAACTTGGTGGTGACTCTCAGCACCTCCTGCACCGAAGATAACTTGTCCTTACAAACGGTAAAGACAAGTATTTTGAACGAAGAAGCGCGTCGGAGAGACAAAGAACCGGCCTCCGACTCGAAGGCGCTGCTTACCGAATCGGATCGGGGAAGACAATGGAACCGGAGTCCGCAAAGACGGGAGAAGTCGGGGACCCGGTCGCAGTCAAGAGGAAGGCCCACATGCTTCCACTGTGGGAAGCCGGGGCACTTCCGAAAGAATTGTCGGCATTACCGAAAAGACAACGGAGCCGACGACACCGATTCGAAGAAGTCACCGGAGAGAAACGGCGCATACCGGGGAGCCACGGACCGGAGAGGTTCGGATCGGCGAGGGCAGGACCGGAAAGGAACGACGGCACTCGCGGCAAGTGAGGAAGAAATCATGCTCATCACCGAAGAAGGTGAACTAAACATTGCCGGCGATGAGACGACCTGGGTGGTCGATTCCGGAGCATCGTTCCACCTGACCCCGGAGAGAAGATACTTCTCATCCTACACAGGATGAACAGGACCATAATGGAGAGGGTCCGGAGTATGCTGGCACATGCGAAGTTACCCAAGGGGTTTTGGGCTGAGGCAATGTCGACGGCGACATACGTGATAAACAGATCACCCTCAGCACCTTTGGACGGAGACACGCCGCAGAAAGTGTGGACCGGTAAAGAAGTGTCCTACCGGCATCTGAAGGTGTTCGGGTGTCTCGCATACGTGCATGTGGCAAAGGACCGGAGAGGAAAGCTAGATCCAAAGACCCAGCCATGCATATTCCTCGGTTACGGCGACGACGAGTTCGGCTACCGTGTATGGGACCCGGTCGACAAGAAGATATTCAGGAGTCGAGACATCATCTTCATGGAGGACAAGACACTCGCCGACTGGGAGTCGGAGAAGAAGATGAAGAGCTCCAAGTCGACCGGTGAGGATCAACTCTACGAGGAGCAGTCCCGACCGGCAAGGGACCGGTTAGCACTCGAGGATCCGGCCGAAGACGGTGAAGAAACAGAACCGGCCGAAGAAGATGAAAATGATACCGGAACCGACCCCGATCCCGAAATGGATTCGGATGAAGAAGAATCGGAAGAACCGATTACCGAAGCTCCGGAACGGAGATATCCTCTAAGAGAGAGAAGGGCCCCCCGGAGATTTCCGGAACCAGAGCACGTGCTGCTAACCGACGAGGGGGAGCCGGAGAGCTTTGAAGAAGCGAAGCATGACACCCATAGCAGCAGGTGGTTAAGTGCCATGCAGGACGAGATGGATTCCCTGCATGAGAACCACACATATGAACTTGTGGAGTTGCCGAAAGGAAAGCGGGCACTTCGTAACAAGTGGGTGTTCAAGCTGAAACCGGGAGATGCCGGAAACCCCCCGAGATACAAAGCCAGGATCGTGGTGAAGGGGTTTCAGCAGAAGAAGGGCGTCGACTTCGACGAGATATTTGCCCCGGTAGTGAAGATGACCTCCATCCGAACGGTGCTGAGCATAGCGGCAAGCATGGACCTCGAGGTAGAACAGATGGACGTGAAGACGGCATTCCTTCACGGTGACCTCGAAGAAGAGATCTACATGCAGCAACCGGAAGGATTCGAGAAGAAAGGGAAGGAGCACCTGGTATGCCGGTTGAAGAAGAGCCTTTACGGACTGAAGCAGGCTCCCCGGCAATGGTACCGAAAGTTCGACTCCTTCATGACCGACGAAGGGTACCTCAAAACGCAGTCCGACCACTGCGTGTTTGTGAATAAGTTCGAAGGAGGAGACTCTCTAATACTCCTCCTGTACGTGGACGACATGTTGATCGTCGGACGGGACCAGGTCAAGATACGGATGCTGAAGAAGGCTCTTCACCGAACCTTCTCAATGAAGGACTTGGGTCCGGCGAGGCAAATACTAGGGATGCACATCATCCGGGACCGGAAGAAGAAGCAGTTGTGGCTGTCACAGGAGAAGTACGTGACGAAGGTGCTTCACCGGTTCAACATGTCGGAAGCAAGACCGGTCGGATCGACCCTCCCGGCAAACTGCAAGCTGTCCAGCAAGCAAAGTCCCAAGACAAAGGCTGAAAAGGAGGATATGATGAAAGTGCCGTATGCCTCAGCCGTCGAGAGCTTGATGTACGCCATGGTGTGTACGCGACCGGACATAGGATATGCAGTCGGAGTGGTGAGCCGGTACATGAGCAATCCCGGCAAAGAACATTGGAACGCGGCCAAGTGGATACTCCGATACCTGAAGGGCACAGCAAACGTGTGCCTCCGATTCGGCTCCGGTAAGCCCGAACTCGACGGCTTCACCGATTCGGATATGTCGGCTGATGCAGATACCAGCCGGTCCACATCAGGGTATGTGATGACGTATGCAGGGGGAGCTGTTTCATGGCAGTCGAGGCTGCAGAAGACGGTTGCGTTGTCAACCACGGAGGCGGAGTACATGGCAGCTGTTGAAGCCGGCAAGGAAATAATATGGATGAAGGACTTCATTAGAGAGCTCGGGATCCGGCAGGAGAAGTACCGACTCTACTGCGATAGTCAGCGCGCCATCCACCTTGCAAAGAACGCGGCCTACCATTCCCGGACGAAACACATCCAGCGTAGATATCACTGGATCCGGGAAAGGATAGAAGACAAGGAGTTCGTGCTGACGAAGATCCACACGGACGAGAACGGGTCGGATATGCTGACCAAGGTGCTCACACCCGACAAGCTGGAAGCATGCCGGAAGAGGATCGGATTGGAGAGACATCCCATGCCGAAGTGAAGGGGGAGTTTGATGGGTTTACGATCCCTTCGGATGGGATGGTCGGATGTCGAAGATGAATACCGACAAGCCCGGTTTCGGTTTCGGAACCGGATGATGAAGACCCCGGTTTCGGAACCGGATGACGAATGTACCCGGAGCGAGATCCGGATGCAGGAACATATCCGTGAATATGTTTGCTATGGGCCCCTGAGGCTATAGTTGTAATTAGCCCCAAAGTCATATATGTATAAATATGACTTAGGGCAAACTGTTTTGTTGTTGCTCATCATTTTTCTGTTTTTCCACTCTAGAGGAGTGAAGAGAGAGCAGCCGTGAGAGAGAGAGAGAGATAGAGCGTGAGAGAGGAAGAGGTCGACGCCTCTGTGTATTTCCGCCGCCTGTGGCGAGGACAGCGAGCTCAAGGTCGTCGCCTTGCAGCTCACCATTGTATACTTCTCTGTATAGTGTTGGTTTGGAGTCTTGTACTCCCGTGGTTTTTCCCATCTAGGGTTTTCCACGTTAATCCCTGTGTTCGCGTTTGTTTCTCCGTGTGGTTCCTATTTTCTGCTCCATCGATTCGTGCTTACTCGGTTGTGGCCGAGAGAAGAAGGTTAATCGAAGAGACGATTCCCAACAAATCTACCAACCAGAGAACGGGCATCCCTCGACTACCAGGATGTTTTCGCTTGGTCTTACACCGATATGAAGGGGCTAGATACTCAATACTACCAACATCAAATCCACCTCTTACCCGACACTCGGCCAGTTCAGCAAAGGCGCTACAGGATGAACCCCAACTACGTCGCTAAAGTCAAAGAGGAAATCAACAAACTACTCCGAGTGGGCTTCATTCGCCCTATCAAACAGGCCACGTGATTGAGCCCGATCGTAGTAGTCCCAAAGAAGAACGGAAAAATCCGCGTCTGCGTCGACTATCGGAAGCTTAACGCGGCAACAATGACCGACGGTTTCCCTCTCCCCTTCACGGACAACGTCCTCGACACGGTAGCCGGCCACGAATGCTACAGTTTCCTCGATGGGTTCAACGGCTATAACCAAATATGAATGCACCCAGAGGACCAGGAGAAAACCGCTTTCATCACGGAATGGGGTGTTTTTGTGGCAGAAGTAATGATGTTCGGTCTAAAAACGGCGCCGGCTACGTTCCAGCGCATCATCACCGAAATCTTTCATGACTACATTCCGGCGTTCATGCAAGTCTTTCTCGATGATTTCGCCGTGTATGGCCATCGACGGGAACACATGACCCAGTTACGACTCTGCCTGGACTGATGTCGCCAAGCTCGATTGAGCTTAAACCCGGCGAAATGCGCGTTCTTAGTCACCAGCGGCAACCTTCTCAGCCACATTGTCAGTCAAGAAGGCATTGCTATGGACCCGGATAAAGTAAAGGCCATCCTGACCGCCTCCGCACCCTCGAACACAAAGGCACTAAGCCGATTTTTGGGACAAATCCGATGGCACAGCCGAATGATACGACACCTAGCCGATTTCGCGACACCTTTACACGCGGCAGTCCATCGCCTTCCCTTCCAATGGACGTCACTCGAGGACACGGCCTATCAGACCCTGAAACTAATGCTCTCACATGCCCCGGTGGTCCAACCTTCGGTTTGGTCCGAACCGTTTCATGTCTTCGTAGATGCTTCAGACATCACCATCGGAAGTGCCCTGATGCAATGCACACCCCCGAATTGGTATAGGCCCGTGTACTACGCCAGCCGACGGCTCTCGACCGCGGAAAAGAATTACTCCACCACCGAGCGGGAGGCCCTCGGTATGATTTATAGCATCAATAAATTCCAGCATTACCTCTTGGGCCGGAAGTTTACCTTTCACGTGGATCACTCGGCCCTTCTTTATTTGGTCAATAAACAAGCCCTCACCGGACGGTTGGCTCGGTGGATGCTCCTACTCCAAGAGTTTGATTTCTAGATTCAGCATCGACCCGGGGTACAACACGCCATCGCCGACTACTTGAGCCATCTTGAGTGAGGGGAACTGGCGAAAACAACGTACGACGAGCTACCTGACGCCAGCCTATTTAACCTGACCACGATGCCAGATGATAACGAAGATGAATGGATCACGGAGATGACCCATTTTCTCACTACCGGTTTACCTCCCGAGCACATGCCCCTTGACAAGAGAAAACGCATAGCAATGCGTAGCCGGAATTTTTGCCTCATCTCGGACATTCTCTACCACAAAGGCTCGGACGGCATATGGCGTCGAGCAATTCGGCAATTCGAGAAGAACGTCATTCTTCAGGAGGCCCACCAGCGAGTAGTTGGGGGGCACTACGCCGGGCATTCCACGGCAAGGAAGGTTTGGCAAAGCGGATTGTGGTGGCCGACAACGAAGAGAGACGCTCACGAGTTTTGCCGGCAGTGCGATTTGTGCCAACGATTGGGGCAACCAATGGAACAGTCACACATGTCACACCAGCCGATTCTTCCGTTGGACCCATTTCAAAAATGGGGTTTGGATTTTGTAGGCCCTTTCAAGCCACCCACAGCCCGTACAGGGAATAAGTATATTATCGTTGCCACGGACTACTGCACCAAATGGGTCGAGGCTAAGGCACTCCGAGACAACACGACGGCATCCACGGCTAAATTTGTGTACAAGCATCTTTGGTGCCATTACGGATGCCCAATCGAGCTCGTTAGTGGCCAAGGTGGGCACTTCATCAATCATATAATACGTGAGCTTACACACCACTACACGGTGGTGCACAAGAAAAGCACACCATACTACCCGCAGGCGAACGGCTTGGCGGAATCAACCAATAAAATCCTCCAAACCATACTGAAGAAGATCGTCAATGAAAACAGGACCGATTGGGATGACAAACTCCAGAGCGCATTGTGAGCGTATCGTACGACTTTCAAAACAAGCATCCAATCAACCCCCTTTCGAATGGCGTTCGGGTTAGAAGCCGTAATGCCCGTCGAGTTCCAAGTCCCGAGCCTCCGAGTTCAAGTCAAAGCACGGCTCCCCGAGGCCCAATCCGAGCAATACCGGCTGAACAACTCCTTAAACTCGGCGAAGACAGGATAGAGAGTATGGCCCTGCTCAAACAACGCCAACGACAACGCAAGGCTTTCGTGGATCGACATCGAAACGGGTTGGAGAAGGAGCTCACCATCGGCAAACCGGTTCTTCTTTTTCAAACACGACTCGGGTCAATGCCGGGAAAATTAAGATTTCGGTGGACCGGTCCATTCTGGATTATCGACGAGTTCAACGGGACGTTCCAGCTCGGCACACTCGCCGGCGACACTGTCAAAAGCTGGGCCAATGGTTTCCGACTTCGACCATATCGAGGCACTACACCACCCAACCCGTTTACCGAGCCACACGGCACAAATGAGTTTCGGGAGACCACCACGGAGGAGGCCACGTGTCCCCCTTAATAAGGACTCACCCAGTTTTTTGAAATTAATAAAGTAGGTAGGATTAACCATAGTTTAGCCGCCGATTAGCTACACCTACACCACCCACCAAGGCACCCACAATTTAGGAGCACCCCTAGCCACCTCTCATTTAGTACCTATTTAAGCACATGCAAAGCACTCGAAGCACCCCACTCACCTTCAGGACACGTGGCGCTAGTCACTTATTATGGCACCCACGACTCTAAATCTTCAGGATTCGCTTCGGGCACAAAACCCTAGCAGTAAGTTACTAAAACCGTTTCCAAAACGCAGCACATACACAGAAGTTCATTATCGCTTCCAACCTCCATCGCTCTCAAGCTCAGAAGCCCCATCTCGCTCTCATCACTCTAAACGCTCTAAACGCTCTTGCTCTCAAGCCCTCTTTCGCTATCATAGCCCCTTTGTCGAGCTTCCCCTTCCTGTTGTTCCTCCTCTGTCTCGCCCTCGCCTCATCACTCTTCCTCACTCTTCCACACAGTCAAACCCTGTCTCCATCTCCACCATGCCTCTTACCGCTTCAACAGAAACCCGCGCCTGGCTCAAGGAACGAGGAATGGGCGGTTACCTGAAGATCATCGATGCCCCCGCGCACCCGAATGCCCAAGGAGTGGCTAGACGTATTTGTCCCTAAGCCATCACCAACAAAGTGCTTCGGGCTGCTTTGGACCTGCAACGAGGAGGGGACCATGAGGTCGACATACCCCCGGCATCGAAGCTGAAAGAGTACTTCGGTGAGTACTCGGCCTCAGGGAAGGCATATCGCACGTATGGCGGTCCCAACAGAACTTTCGGGGAGATTGCTCGTATATTGATGGAGTATGCGTTCGTGCATACGAACCCGACGAGCATGCCGCAGAACATGGCAGCCATCATCATCGGCGCGTATGAAGGAAACAGAGTCGATTGGGGAATCATCACAGGCGAAGGACTCTGCGTCGCCTTAGCCTCATTCCAGTCAGGTAAGAAGATGTTGTCTGTTCTTACCCACTTTTTGATGGTTCTATACCCACCCTCTTCTCTTCCTTCCCCTCGGACACTCACGTCCCCACCACCACCACGAAAGCAGAGAGAGAAATTGGTTTCCATCAGCCACTAAGCATGGGAGGAGCCCACACCGCCTTCACTTCCTGCCGCCGACCAAAACCCCGCATCGGCACCACCACCCACCCAACCCCAACAAAAAAGGGCAGTTTCCGAGACCTACCGAGAATGGGAGGAGGAGATAGCCACGGAGGACAACACGGAAGACGATGTCACCATTCAATAGCCAACGCCGCGTCCCTCGATAACTCCCCTAGAGCCTAGCCCACGCCCCAACACACAACAGGCAGCACCACCACGACCCCAGAAAAGGAAGCAGGCGGAGGAAACGACACCACCGGCCCCGGAACCCCAAACCCAGCCGAGCAAGAAAAGACGACTCAACCACGAGTCCTTGGCAGAACAGAAAGAGCCACAACAGGAGAAAGCCTTAGTTGTCAGCTAGAGCAACCTGGCCATCATCCCTGATGAGGCATCGCTGAACCAGGGAAAGGTCGAGCATGGGCAGACAACGCAGATCTCGGAGGATGAAGTCCTCGGTTATAAAGACCTCCCCGCAGAGGCATACGAATTTAGTGTGCTCCTACGCCTCGGTATGACATTCGAGCTAGTGGACTTCCTCGCCAGAGCCCAAGTCGCGGCAGCCGTTCGAATGGCGCAAGAGCACACCGAAACAAAAATGATTCAACGTGGGCTATTAGGTGAAATTGAGCCCAACGACGACAGGGCTTTACAAAAAATAGGGAGGAAGAAGCAGGCAAAACAGGCCGCTCTCCTCATGGAGGTCCCCGAGTTGAACACGGCCCTTATTCAGGCATATAGGGACCTGGATCGCACTACGCAAGCAGCCAAAGACATGGCCCGAGAGATAAAAATAGCCCAAAAATAGGCTAAGGTGGCTACGGAATTATGGCACGCTGCGAAACGGAAACTGGCAGCTTGGGAGCAAAACCGGCCAGAACAACAACTCTTGAGCCTTCCAGCCACGACCACCGAGGCCCTCCCAGCCCCTCCACGCATAACAATGATAGATGAAAGCACCGTCACGGATTCAATCCTGACGATCCAGGCCAGCACACTAACAGACTCGTTACAAATGATCGATGCCTGCACAACAACCGAGGCGGCCATGCCCATGGAGAATGTACAACAGTGAGTTCACGGAGGCAACGACCTCGTGCTCACGATCCTCGCCACAGGCGGCGGTTACAACAGAGGCAACAACCTCTTTCTCTCTCTCTCTCTCTATACACAATTCCGCGCTCTCTCTCTCCTTGCACCAACAAGAATAACAACTAACAAAAAGTTTGCCCTAAGTCATATTTATACTAATATGACTTTTCGGCTATTTACAAATATAGCCATGATGGACTCTCAAAAACATATTTACTAATATGTCTCTTCATCCGGTGAGCACTCCTCACCGGGTCTGCACCATCCGGCTCTCCGTAGCTGGGTACTCCTCATCCGGTCCTCACCAGGTCTGCACCATCCAGCTCTCCGTAGCCGGGTACTCGTCATCCGGTTCTCACCGGGTCTGCACCATCCGGCTCTCCGTAGCCGGGTACTCCTCATCCGGTTCTCACCGGGTCTGCACCATCCGGCTCTCCGTAGCCGGGTACTCCTCATACGGTTTCGGCCGAGTTTGTTCATCAGCATTGTTCTTCTCCCTTCCCATCCGGAGGGACCTGTCTCCCAACAAACTCCCCCTTCACTCCGGCATGGGGTGTCTTACTAGTCTGATCCTCTTCCGGCATGCATCCAGCTTGTCGGGTATCAACACTTTGGTCAGCATATCTGACCCGTTCTCAGCCGTGTGGATCTTCGTCAGCGCGAACTTCTGGTCATCTACTCTTTCCCGGATCCAGTGATACCTTCGTTGGATATGCTTCGTCCGGGAATGGTAGGTCGCATTCTTAGCAAGGTGGATGGCACTTTGACTGTCGCAATAGAGCCGGTATTCATCTTGCCGAATACCGAGCTCTTCGATGAAGTTCTTCATCCATAATATTTCCTTGCCGGCTTCCACAGCCGCCATGTACTCCGCCTCCGTTGTTGACAACGCAACCGTCTTCTGCAGCCTCAACTGCCACGAAACAGCTCCCCCTGCATATGTCATTACATACCCGGATGTGGACCGGCTGGTATCCACATCAGCCGACATGTCCGAATCGGTGAAACCGTCAAGTTGAGGTTTTCCGGAGCCGAATCGGAGACACATATTTGAAGTGCCCTTCAAATACCGGAGTATCCATTTGACCGCGTTCCAGTGCTCCTTGCCGGGATTGCTCATAAACCGGCTCACCACTCCGACTGCGTATCCTATATCCAGTTGGGTACAAACCATTGCGTACATCAAGCTCCCGACGGCAGAGGCATATGGAATCTTCATCATATCCGCCTTCTCTGCTTTCGTCTTCGGGCTTTGCTTACTGGATAGCTTGCAGTTTGCCGGAAGTGTCGATCCGACCGGTTTCGCATCTTACATGTTCAACCGGTGAAGCACCTTTGTCACGTACTTCTCCTGTGACAGCCATAATTGCTTTGCTGACCGGTCCTGAATGATGTGCATCCCCAGCATCTGTCTTGCCGGACCCAAGTCTTTCATTGAGAAGGTCCGGTTGAGAGCCTTCTTCAGCATCCGTATTTTGACTTGGTCCCATCCGACGATCAACATGTCGTCCACGTACAGAAGGAGTATCAGGAAGTCGCCTCCTTCGAACTTCTTCACAAACACGCAGTGATCGGCCTGTGTCTTGTGGTACCCTTGATTGGTCATGAAGGAGTCGAACTTCCGGTACCATTTTCGGGGGGCCTGCTTCAACCCGTAGAGGCTCTTCTTCAACCGGCAAATCAAGTGCTCCTTCCCTTTCTCCACAAATCCTTCCGGTTGCTGCATGTAGATCTCCTCTTCGAGGTCACCATGAAGGAATGTCATCTTCACGTCGAGGTCCATGCTTGCCGCTATACTCAGCACCGTCCGGATGGAGGTCATCTTTACTATCGGGGCAAATATCTCGTCGAAGTCCACGCCCTTCTTCTGTTGGAACCCCTTCACCACGATCCTGGCTTTGTATCTTGGGGGGTTGCCGGCATCTCCCGGTTTCAACTTGTACACCCACTTGTTTCGGAGTGCCCGCATTCCTTTCGGCAACTCCACCAATTTGTACATATGGTACTCATGCAGGGAATCCATCTCGTCCTGCATGGCACTTAACCATTTTCGGTTGTGGGTGTCATCCTTCGCTTCTTTGAAGCTTTCCGGCTCCCCCTCATCGGTCAGCAGAACATGCTCTGCATCCGGAAATCTCTGGGGGGCCCTTCTCTCTCTGATAGGATATCTCCGTCTTCGGGCTTTGGTAACCGGCTCCTCCATTTGCTCTTCATCTGAATCTGATTTGGGGTCTTGGCAGGTTCCGGTTTCAGCTTCCTCTACTTCTTCTTCTGCCGGTTCGATATCCTCACCGTAACCGGCTGGCTCCTCGAGTGCTAACCAGTCTCTTGCCGGTTGGGTCTGTTCATTGTAGAGTCTATCCTTACCGGTCGACTCGGAGTTCATTATCTTCTTCTCCGACTCCCAGTCAGCGAGCGTCTTGTCCTCCATGAAGATAATATCTCGACTCTGGAATACCTTCTTGTCGACCAGGTCCCACACTCGGTAGCCGAACTCATCGTCATCGTAACCGAGGAATATGCATGGCCGGGTCTTTGGATCTAACTTTCCTCTCCGGTCCTTAGCTACATGCACGTACGCGAGACACCCGAACACCGTCAGATGCCGGTAGGACACTTCCTTACCGGTCCAAACTCTCTGTGGCGTGTCTCCGTCCAAGGGTACTGAGGGTGATCTGTTTATCACGTATGTCGTCGTCGACAATGCCTCAGCCCAAAACTTCTTGGGTAGTTTTGCATGCGCTAGCATACTCCGAACCCTCTCCATTATGGTCCGGTTCATCCTCTCAGCCAACCCGTTTAGTTCCGGCGTATTCGGCACAGTAAATTCGAGCCGGATTCCCTTCGAGCGGCAGTACTCCTCGAACTGCCCCCGGTATTCTCCTCCGTTATCTGCTCGAACCGCCTTCAGCTTCCGGCCAGTTTCTCTTTCCACTCTCGCGTGGAGCTCTTTGAAGACGGATAACACCTGATCCTTCGTCTTCAACGGTGTGGCCCACAGCTTCCGGCTGTGGTCATCTATGAACGCCACGAAGTACTGCGCTCCGGCATGTGACTTCATGTCTACTTGACACACATCCGTATGCACCAACTCTAGTGGTGCATTACGTCTCATCGGTGGCCTTGGTCGGAAGGAGGTCCGGTTCTGCTTATCGGCCAGACAATCAGTGCACTTCTCTAAGTGCACGTTCTTCACTGGAATGAGGTTGTCGTCTGCAAGCCTCTTCATCCCCTTCTCGCTCATATGACACAGCCTCTTGTGCAACAGCTCACCGGCAGTGTCGGGTGCCACGTTCACTTCTTCCGGACATAACCGAGCATTCATCAGGTACAGTGCGTTTACCTTCCGGGCCTGAGCCACAATCAGGCTCCCTTTGCTGAACTTCATGACACCGTTCCGGATGCTACCCGTGTAGCCCTCATCATCTACCCGACCGGCTGATATCAGGTTCAGTCGAACCTCCGGAACGTGTTGGACATCCTTCAGCAGCAACTTGCATCTGGTTGGTGTCGACAGCCACACGTCTCCTATGCCGACAATTCGGCATGTACCTTCATTCCCATCCGGACACAGCCGTGATCACCGGCTAAGTAGGATGAGAAGCATTTCCGGTCCGAGGTAAGGTGGAACGACGCTCCGGAGTCTACCACCCAGGTCATCTCGTCGCCGGCAAGGTTTATCTCACTCTCCTCGGTGATGAGCATCAACTCCTCTTCACTTGCCGCGATTGTCGTCGTTCCCTTCCGGTCCGGTCCCCTACGGTCTTTACCGTTCCGGTTCGGTGTCCGCTTCGAATCGGTGTCGTCAGTTTCCTTGTCTTTACGGAAGTGTCGATAGTTCTTCTGGAAGTGTCCCGGCTTGCCGCAATAGAAGCAAGTAGGCCTCCCCCTTGACTTTGACCGTGTCCCCAACTTCTCCCGGTTCTGGGGACTACGGTTTCTGTGTCTTCCGCGTTCCGATTCGGTAAGGAGCGCTTTGGAGTCGGAGCTCGTATCCTTATCTTTCCGACGCGCCTCCTCATCCAGCAAACTCGACTTCACTCTTGCTAGGGATAACCGTTTTCCTTCCGGCCCGGCGTTGCCCAAAGTGACGACCAACGTCTCCCAGCTATCCGGGAGGGAACCGAGCAGGAGTAGTGCTAGTACCTCGTTGGCGAGAGGTACTTCCAATGATGTTGCCTGGTGTATCAGCCCCTGGAAGGCATTCATGTGCTCCGCCATGCTGGAGCCATCTTGGTACCGGAGTCTTACTAGCTTCCGGAATACCGAAACCTAATTAACAGCATTTTTGTTTTGAAACATTATGCCGATCTTCTCCCAGAGCTCATGAGCCTTGCTCTCTTCATTGAAGTTGTTGTACATGCTCATGTCGATGAAGCACCGTATGTACGCCGTTGTCTTCATGTGCATCACCTCCCATATCGCGGCGTCAATTTTGTCCGGTCTCTTGTCCCCAAACTGAACCGGCAGCCAGAGGTCTTTAACCACGAGCATGTCCCTCATCTTCGACTTCCACACTGAATAGTTGGAGCCGGTGAGCTTGAACATGCCGCCAAATGATTCGTCCATTTTCTGTGTCGTTTCGCTCTAATACCACTTGACGGGAACTGCAATGCTCGGCCACAACCGAGCTTAAAATCATACATAGAAAACAGGAATGAATGCACGACACAAGAGAAGAGACGAGTACGCAGGATGTTTACGTGGAAAACCCAAACTAAGGGAAAAACCATGGCAGCCCACAGGCTGCAAACTATCACTATGCTAGAATGTACAACAGTGAGTTCACGGAGGCAACGACCTCGTGCTCACGATCCTCGCCACAGGCGGCGGTTACAACAGAGGCAACGACCTCTTTCTCTCTCTCTCTCTCTCTGTACAGTTCCGCGCTCTCTCTCTCCTTGCACCAACAAGAATAACAACAACTAACAAAAAGTTTGCCTTAAGTCATATTTATACTAATATGACTTTTCGGCTATTTACAAATATAGCCATGATGGACTCTCAAAAACATATTTACTAATATGTCTCTTCATCCGGTGAGCACTCCTCACCGGGTCTGCACCATCCGGCTCTCCGTAGCCGGGTACTCCTCATCCGGTCCTCACCGGGTCTGCACCATCAGGCTCTCCGTAGCCGAGTACTCCTCATCCGGTTCTCACCGGGTCTGCACCATCCGGCTCTCCGTAGCCGGGTACTCCTCATCCGGTTCTCACCGGGTCTGCACCATCCGGCTCTCCGTAGCCGAGTACTCCTCATACGGTTTCGGCCTCGGCCGAGTTTGTTCATCAGCACTGTTCTTCTCCCTTCCCATCCGGAGGGACCTATCTCCCAACAATAGCTCTATACTCTGCTTCGGTTTTTGACCTTGCTACTATTGACTGTTTCTTACTCTTCGAAGAGACCAGATTGCCTCCAACAAACATGTAGTATCCTGATGTGGATTTCCTATCATCAGCACAACTAGCCCAATCAGAATCACAATAGCCCTCACTGTTAAAATGACCATTTTTCTAAAGATTAATCCCTTCCCTAGGGCAATTTTGAGATATCTCAGAATATGGTACACTGCATCCATATGATCTTTCCTCGGATCATGCATGTAGCAACTTACCACACTTACTGCAAATGAAATATCTGGACGGGTGTGAGTCAAATAAATCAGTCGACCTACCAACCTTTGATACCTTTCACGATCAACTTTCTCTCCTGCAAGTTCAATTAGCTTGATCTTTTGGTCGATTGGAGAAGCTACACGCTTACAAACCAACATGCTAGATTTTGTGAGAAGATCTAATACATATTTTCGCTGAGATAGAACAACTCCTGTTGCTCCACGAGCTACCTAAATTCCAAGAAAGTATCATAGCAATCCTAGATCCTTCACCTCAAACTCTTTACCCAATTGCAACTTCAGTTGGGCAATTTCTCCTTCATCGTTACGCATGATAATTATATAATCCACATACACAACAAGTAATGTAGTATGCTCCTTGTGTGGTCGAAAAAACATTGTATGGTCTACATTCATCTGTTGGTATCCCATACCCACCATATCCCTTCTTAACTTGTCGAACCAGGCTCGAAGAGATTGCGCCAGGTCATAAAGCGATTTCCTTAGTCTGCAAACCTTACCTATTGTGTGAATTGTACCAAAACCTTGGGGGACATCCATGTAGACTTCCTCCATCAACTCTCCATGAAGGAATGCATTTTTTACATCTAATAGATGTAATTTCCAATCCTTATTCACTGCTAAGGAAATAAGCGTTCTATCAATGCTCATCTTCGCCACATGTGCAAAAGTCTCATCATAGTCGATGCCATATGTCTTACTATATCCTTTAGCCACATATCGTGCCTTGTATCGATCTAATTTTCGTTCTAGGGTCTGTTTTATTGTAAACACCCATTTGCACCCAACCGCCTTCTTTCTTAGTGGTAGTGACACAATCTCCCAAGTTTTGTTCTTCTCAAGAGCTCTTAGTTCTTCTTGCATGGCTGCATTCCATTTTGGATCTTCTTTAGCAACCGGCCAACACTTGCGTAAAGTAACAATGTCTAATGATGCAATGAATTCTCTGTGTAACTGATATGTTAGAATAAGAGATAAATTGAACAATATCATGAGAAAAACCATAACGATCAGGAGGAACTCCTGCATTACTGCGAGAGGTTCTCCTAATATCTATAGGAGAAGGAGAGGAAATCATATCACTTGTGATTTCTGGGTTTGGGAGTTTTGTAGGTATTTCAGAAGTCGAGGCAGGTCGGGACATGGAACTTGATGGCACATATGGCACTGAAGATGCGTTCATATTTCCTTCTTTCTGCCTCCTCTTCCTTGTATACACCTTTAGCTCTCCCTCAGCTTGAGTCCCAACACATATAGGCTCCTCATCTTCGTTTCCTTCTTCTTCCATACCTCCTACGCTCACTTGTTTCTCAAGTGATATAGGGATCAGCAAAGGAATTGATCCTATTTTTAGAATATGGCACTGACTCTCTAAAATGCACATCCATGCTCACAAATAATCTCTTCTCTACTGGACTCCAGCAAACATAGCCTTTTTGTGTGGCAGAATATCCCACACATACACATTTAACATCTTTAGGATCAAGTTTTCCTACATATGGTCTACAATCCTTTACAAAACACACACATCCAAACACCTTCAAAGGAAGGATTCCAGAGTTATTGCCTTGCAACAACTCACATGGAAACCTCCACTCCAATACTCTAGAGGGCATTCTATTGATCAATGTGGCAGCCGTCAAAACTGCCTATCCCCACAACTGCTTTGGGACATTCATAGAAATCATCATCCTTCTCATTACCTCTAGAAGATTTCTACTCTTCCTCTCTACTACTTTTGTTCTGGTGTATGTGGGCATGTAGTTTGATGTTGTATTCCTTGATCTGAGAGGTATGCCCTAAATATCATGTTAACATACTCTGTTCCATTATCAAACCTCAACACTATTACTACTACACCATATTGAGTTAGAACTGCTCAATGAAAATCTTTAAAACAAGCAAATACTTCATTCTTTTTCCTCATCAAATATAACCAAGTTACACGAGAGAATCAGTCAATGAAAGAGACAAAATATCTATATCCATTAATAGAACTTGTGGAACACAATCCCCAAACATCGGAGTGTATTACATTAAATGCATGGGAACTCCTATGACCTGAACTAGCATATGAGATTTTAGTAAGCTTACCAAATTCACATGCATCACATTTAACAAGTTTTGTTTTATCAACCTTTTCAAAAAGGTGTGGATACACCCCACTCAAAACGCCATACGAGGTATGTCCCATACGTTGGTGGTAAAGTATCAATAACTCCTCATAACTCATTATAGATCCCCTTACATTTGTTCCCTCTACCATAGATGCTAATGTTGAATCCAACCCTTCACGATCCGAATACCATAGTCCACTATGCCATGTGTCAGTCCCAAGTCTCTGATCTGTCCCTTTTTCCTGGAATATTACCTTGGGAATATCAAAAGAAACAACACATTTTAGTTGGTGTATGATAGAACTTATGGATAATAAGTTTACTAGGAAAGAAGGAGCATGCGACACATTAGACAATGTCACAAAGTCGGTACATTTTACTGTACCTATACCCACTACAGGTTGTGTTGTATCGTCAGCAGTTTGAATGCTTTCTGGCATTGCTAAGTAAGTATACGACGAGAATTCACTAGCATTACCCGTCACATGCCTAGATGCACCAAAATCAATTATCCATTCTGGTGTAGAGGCAAGAGTATTTGTGTTGCTAGTACTTGTGGCCGAATAAGCATAGGTGGCAATGTTACCTCTTGACATGAATGAAGTATCATCTACAGCTCTTTGCTTCCTCCTAAGTATTTCTAAGAGAGCTTGATCCTCTTCGGTGAACACCACCTTAGTTCATTCCTCTTCTTTTGCTACCATCAAGTTTGCTTGGTGACCTCCTCTTGCACCTCTTCGGCCCCCTCGACCACGACTTCTAGTTATTCCACGTCCTCCATATTCTCTCTCCTTAGGTGGTTTATGGCAAGCATTCTTTAAATGACCAGCTTCACCACAATTGTAGCATTTTCAATTTTCACTTCCTCTTGAATTTGACACCATTAATGTCGATCGTACCCCTGGAAGTCCGGAAGTGTCAAAGAGCAACTTCATTCTACTCTCCACTTGTATCATAGTCGCAATTCCCTCATCAAGTGTGGGAATTTCAACCTTGGCTAGAAGAATTCCCCTTCTTTGATCAAACGATGGGTTAAGATGTTTCAAAAATTGCATCGTTCTTCTTTGAGCAGAAACCTCCTTGCTCTTACATTAAGGATCATTGCACACTGTCATAGGTGAGAAATGATTATATTCTGCCCATAAACGCTCTAGTTCTATGGCATATTCCTGAATCTTCCTATCTCCCTGCTAAACATCATCTATCACCTGCTCGATTTGAAATACTCGCATGGTGTTTCCCCTCCCAACATACGTCTTTTGCAATCTCTCCCATATCTCCTTCACACTTAAAATTCCATCAACTATTGTGGCGATTGATGGAATCATGGAGTTGAGAAGCCACGTGTACAAAGACATGTGGGTAGCTCTCCATGCTTTCCATTCATTGCTCGTTATGACAGGAGGTTCTTTATCTTCTCCCGTTAGGTAGCCGTCAAGGCTTCTCCCTACCAAGGCACCTATAATCCGATGCGACCAGCTCAAGTATGTGGTTGGTCCATTGAGTTTGAACTCAACTGGGAGGAGTTCAAGTCAAGTTGGTGGTTGTGTTCCTGTCACACCTCCAGATGCTACAATCTCAGCCTGCTTCATGTATTTCACCAATGTTTTCACCTCATCCTCATTCAATTTTGAGAACACCTCATCCATCTTCTCAACTTGGCCTATCTCTGCTCTCCGCTTCTGACTTCTTTTCTCAAGTCACCTCTCAATCACATAGCAATGTCATCCCAAATGGAAAAAATGCCCCTTTCCTCTCTTGGATGCTAGGATAGTGATGTTCCAATTGTTGTCATACCAACAAAAGGGTGGATCTAGGGTTTTGGAGAGGGCTGATCTAGGGTTTTGCAGAGGGGCGGATCTATGGTTTGATACCATAAAGAAAACTGAGAAGGCACATCTGTTCAGTAATATACATTGGTATGTCACAACTGGAGGGAGAAAATGCAGAGATCGCTCATATTTACATGAGGAGAAAGTTCCTCTTTATAAAGGCCAAGATCTGGCCGTTGGGCTAACTAGTTGTTGGAACTAACTAGTCGTTGGGCTAGCCGTTATAACTTTTAAACATTCTCAACAATTGTTCTCGTTCCAAAAATATTGCAAGGAAATAAAATAATTGGATCCTAAAATACTTTGGTTGTTGTGATGGTCCCAAAAACATTTATACACAAGCAATCTTTAGAGGATACTTAGTCAACGTGTTTCTTAACAACCTAATAGTTCTTGTGGGTTTAGCTTACAACATGGCTCACATATTGCTTATTCAGACTTCTTAGGAAACCTAACATTTACACCCATATGAATCAATTTCTATTGATTTAATCACCAAATATTTTTTGCAAAAACTAAAAATCAAGCTTTAAGGTGATGATAGTAGTGAATATACATAATATTAGAGTGAGTTAGAGTCATGAATCATGATCTTTGAAAAGAATGTCAAATAGGTGGTTTGAAAAAATGCATGGCATTATGTAGTAACATTGATTAATAGAATTTCCACAACAAGCATTAAAAATATTGCTCATTATAGTTTTCTTTTGGACCAAAGCCTAGATGTGATGGTTTAAAAGTGTTTTTGACAGGTTTGTTATATGCATTTTGTTATGTTCACATACTTTGTCATGCTTGAAATAAACTTAATGAAAAATTATTAAAATATATGTTTTTGGGGATTGATAACATAAAAAAATTATGATCTAGAAGGCAAGGAATTCTATGTTTCTCGTGATATCAAATTTGATGAAAACACAAGTATGGGATTCGATGTGCTTGCGATATCATAAGTATTGTAAGGTTTAAGTTCACCAACCACAAGAAAAACTTGTACAAGATAAATGAAAGAAGATTCACGAAAAGGAGGAGGGCTCATATATCAATAATGGGACTACATTTGAGCTATGCAAATCAAGAGTAAGAAAACCTATGTGGATAGGTTAACTCATCTTTCATTATGTGGAGCAAACATTGTTTATTTATGTATCAAAAATTGAACATTGCATTCAGTTAAATTGTGATGTAAATCAGATGAGAGAGAAAGCATAAAGAAGAAATGCAAGCTAAATCGTGATGTAAATCAGGTGAGAGAGAGCATAAAGAAGAAACGCAAATGCAATGGTGTCGCAGATGTCAAAGAAACAACCAATTGTTGCTTAAGCATAACTTTGTGCATCATTGCAACCTACAAAGTTGTGGATTGAGTTCCTCAAAGACCTTGTAGAGTCCAATTCCAAGCTCTATTACATTGGCAAAAAGACTACCCATGCTAAGACCAAACATGTTGGAATCCACCACTATTAAATTTGTGAAAATATTATTGGATTCGTAGATTTTTAATATATCAAAATTGGAGTCCAAGTTGACAATATTCATACAAAGCACAAAGCCTTGCAGCCAATTGTATATTTACACCTCACCTCACATTAAATATAAAAGAAACATCATATGAGAAATATCCTACAACTACCTATCATGAGAGGTCTGAGATAATATGAAAATATGTTAAGACAAGTCGATGTTGAAATTCTTCATTATACATTCTACTTTATCTATACTTTACCTCAAATCTTCTAGCAAACATATAACATAACCAACACACACTGATCGAAACGTGTAACCAAGCATCTGCCCAAGAAGCCATATTCCAAATATCAAATTTGATAGCTTCAATCAAAAAGTAACTGAGTGCCCATCATGTGCACAAAAGTGGATTGATCTTGTAAACAATATATTCTCAAGAAACGTAGCAAGGGGCCAAGTTGAACATAGCCTGCTTTCAAACATAAATATTTTCATAAAGAACCACCAAACTTTATGCTTTATATTGGATTTGCTAAAACCAGACCTTGAACATTCTTCACTACAATAGGCAGAAATGGTTTTTGCCAAGCATTAAAAAAACATGATACAAAGTCTTGCTTGATTGATCCCAATGAGCATCATTTAAAATTCACTTCCACTAATATGAAAGTCCCAAGTAACATCTAACATTGACTCATGCTCAACTATTAAATAATCCTGCATCAAAGTCATCTTACAAAAATATGAATACCCATTGATTTAAAATTCAAGTAGTTAATTAAAGCTGCATATATTCCCTGTGGCTACATGGTGTATATGCCATGGGACGTCCTAGGGTGTTCCCAAAACTACAGTTATTGTGATTATAGAGCTCACATAATGTATCACTGGCACCACAACAGCTATATGAATTGTTCTTCATGTTGAGACAATAAATAAAACTGCAAGCAGCACAATTTCGCTAAGAATTGGATGATAACCTAAACCCATCTTCATTAGCATGTTGTTACGACACTGATAAGCATATGTACTCCTTGCCTTGCTCGTCATCTCATTGACACGAATATTTATAAATTGACAGTATTTGCAAGCTCACTTCCCCTTCACTGAAATTATTTCTATGCCCCAGAATCAGACAGTTTCCTATCCTGCAATCCAATATGTTAGCCACCACATCTGCTTTCCCATATGTCTCGCACAGTTCATCATTAGACCTCAAAAGAAGCAAACATGGGCCAAATATCTATCCATATAAAGGGAAATAAGATTCCTATGCATATCTCACATCATGCATTTTGTTCTCTTCAAGCACACCAACCCATAGCATCCGTTTTTCCCTTCATATTTAATTGGACATGATCGAGGGGAACAATGGAACCCTTTATTCAACCAGAGCTACACAACATACAACAGGGCAAAGCGTTTCTACTGCCTGGTTCATTCGACTGCCTTATTTATACAGTTGTACTAAAACAAGACAGAATGCCGCATCTCTCTCATATATAAATATATATATATATATATATAGATATAGATATAGATATAGATATAGATATTTCTCTTCTATATTTGTATATACATTATTTCTAATATATATATATAATCTATTAATATCATTAGCGTAATTCTCCAACAGGGGCTTCTTTCAGCCACAGCGTATGAATAAACTGATATAGCTCTGCCGAAACACTCACCTGATTCCAAAAGAAAAACAAGCCAAATTGGTAACAAGCACATGAATAAAAATAGACTAGGGAGAAAAATAAAAGTAAAGAGGTACAAAGAGTAGAATAACTAAAGATTGCACAGAACTTAAACACAATTGATATACACATGAGACCTACAGACCTTGTAAGGTGTAGGATTTAGGCCCCGGAGATGATCAGGACGCATTGCTTCCAACTGTTCTTTACAACGAATCCTCGTCTCTTCCAATGATGGTAATCTCTCCCGAACTTTTCCTTTCAGAAACATTGTAACAAGATTTAGTATTTATACTGACAGTTAGAGCAATTCTTGACAGTAGATCTTATTTTATACCTGATTTTCCAGTCCAATAACACTTGTAAAGCTTTTCCACTCTCTGAGGTATTACATACGCTCGTTTTGATTCGATGAAAGGATGTCTGCATAGTATTCGTTCTCCCACCTATATAATCAACCAAATTCACAACATAAAAGACATCTGAAAAGCAAGGAGTTTTTTATGGAAAAAAGGTTGTCTTCTATCTTACTCAGTCAAAACTTTCCAAAAGCATGCTGGGTCAAAACTCTAAGATTGACATGACACGATGTTAAAATCATGAATCCCAAGGGAAGGAGAAACAAACAGATTGAGGGATAGTATAGAAGATAGAGCGGAAACAAAATCCATTGATGGATTTTTGGCGGTACGGAACCATATCTTCAGAAAGATTTTTATTCTAAAAAAGAAACTGTTTTTTGATGATTAGTAACAAGCAACGACTCGTGACGAGCAGGCAACATGAGTTCCATTTCTCCCATATGCATCAGAACTGCAACCTAAGTCTTCTTGTTGGCTAGGTCGCCTCTGATGAAATACCTTTTAGATCTATACTTCTTAATACCCTAGTACCACTCCAAAGTCACCCAACATTATATTCTCTAGGTTCCATGATTTATAGGCTACTGTCCATGATATCTTCAGGGCACCACTAACAAATATAAGCTTGAAAACATGCATGATCTGCTGCAAACTAATGGGCGACAAGAGCAAAGGTTTTTCAAATTGATATATTAAATCATTTGGTCCCACTACTACAACAGTTGCCCTCTGTTTTCATGATTGCAACATGTCGAGAATATGATCTCAGTCCCTTTCACAGATCATACATAATATGATATGCCACAGAACAATCCCCACTGAAAAATAAATCAACACTAGAGATATACTGCACATCCATATCCTCTATAGAAATACCTTGAAACATATCATTGCTGTTAATTATAACTCAGACTGCAGTCTTCTGCTGTTGTTAGTGCATTGAAGTTTCAGTTAAATATTACTAAACCTCGTCGTAGTGGACAGTTCCCTTCTGATACACATTCAGTTTAGGAAATCTCAGAGTTCTCCTGGTTCCTTTATTTTGTAAATAATCAGCTCCAGTAAAGCATATGGGAACTCCTTTTTTAATAGGTTTCTAATTAGCTCAATATTTTCTCAATCAGATGCTCTTTGCATGTTTTAGTACATTTTCTATCCCTACAACTTTGTAATTGCATATGAAGCCTGAAATTCCAGAATGCTAGGGTATTGTCCTCAAATACAGAATTCACGTTAGCTTTCTGTTCAATATTGCGGGAATTATCCAGGCATACTCACATGAAAACTCTACGAACATATATACATATATATTTAAATTGTTTTTGATGTTGTCTTTTTCTCCTCCAACTCAGAACTATGTAGAATGGAATGGGTGTGCTCGAGCAAATAAATTATCGTTCTTTTGTTTTCATGCCAGCGATATCCAACTTCTTTGAGACAACAACGAAAAAACTTAGTTCCCGTTCCGTGCATATGCATTATCAGGTGCTCCGTCTCTCACATCTGGCCCGAAATTCATCAGTTGTGCTCGAGAGATAGCCATCCACACATTGATAAGGAATGTATAGATTCCTGAAGGTGGGGTCCGTCAGCAGTGATCAGTCCTCCCAGGATTGCCCGAATTCCACGAATGAATGGGAGGTTGAATCTCCGGTAGATCTCACCTGAATTGCCTCATCTATCTCCTCCTACAGCGTAGTTGGGTCTTGAGACCCGATCTAGTCATTAACAGAAGGAGTACGCTATGCTAACGTTCCTCGGATGATACGCATCTTCGGGTCAGGCGCCGATGGGCATATCAGACTACCTGTGTGTATGAAAGCCTTCACAGCCCAGGTGCAACGGCGCAATTATCAGGGGCGTGCTCAACCAACTGAGTTAATGACCGGAGGCCACAACACCAGGAGCAGGGGAACTCACCCCATTATTCATCCCTCGGTGTTCCGACCTGAGGAAGTAAGCTCATGATCTGGGTCCTGCCTCACCCACCGGGATAGAATCCTATCGGTTAGATTATAAATTTTCTCGTCTTAGAATGTCTCTTCCTCTTGGAACAGGTTCAGACTATGATTACAGAGATTCGGTGGAATTTTTGTTTTGTGAACGTTCGGTAATTGGATCAATAAACCCGCGGACATTTTCAGTAAGATAACTGATATGCATTATTTCTTCCATCCCTAAACGTTTTTGCTTTTTTCAATTATCTTTAGAATGACGATGGAGGGTATAAACAGGGAGGGTATAGTGATGCTGTGGATGACCCGGTATAAAGTACTAGTAATGATGTCGGCAAAGGGACGTTCTCCTGTACACCAGAAATGTTTAGCTCCGTATTTCTATCTCGTGATACTCAAATCGAAAGCATTTTTTTTAAAGTAGATACACTGAAGGGTCAGGGATCCGCCACGCACCTCATCAAACCGGAATCAACCCAAAAAGGTTGTCGCTATTATACCAAAGGTATATCAGAAATCAGATGGACAAACGAAATTCCGGTAGATTGTCATGGAATGCATGGCAGGGGCTCGTTAACAATACAAATAAAGGTTCAGAAAGGTTTTTATGTCTTCCCGATACCTGTTAGATGTAGCAAATAACAATTCAATCTATTTGGGATTATGCCTATAGAGACTGAACTTTTTTCAAGTAAATCACACTCCTTCATATACTGCGGGAGTCCATTGATGAAATGGAATGAGAGAGAGCTTAAAAGCCATCCCCACCCCATCAACTATTTTATTGGGCTGAATCTCTCCACCAAAGAGGCTGTACGATAAGGAAAACCCATACAGTAGCAAAGATGAATTTCATAATCGCTTCATTCGATCTGACATCTCTCTTCCAGGATTAATCACTTAATCCTTCAATCAGGCTTGGTAAAAACAAGTCTAATCTGACAATCTTGATTGGATGATCAAAGGCCTGTTCAAATCCTTTTTTTCTTTTTTGAGGTTTCTTTTTATTAAAGCTCCTTTAAAGAATAGATATGGTTATAAAAAACTAATCATCACAGAGGTTTCTCAAAAGAGTTGGTAACTGAACTCTGGCGACTTTACGTAGGGCAGAGTTAGGTTTTTTTGGTGTCGTTGGGGAATAGTTGACCAATGAGTCAGTTTCAATGTCCCTATACAGAACCAACTCATACGTGAGATTCCCAACTCATACAACTCCACATCATTCAATTACTCTTAAGAGAACGAGTATAAAATTACTTTCAGCTGTTCTCAGCTACGAAAGAATTCACAAAACACTTACAATGATTTCAACTCTTTTTCAATCTTTTTCTATAGCACGGATAGATAAATGAAAAACCTATCAGATTTATGAATAATTTGCTAATGAGTTTTAATAGAATTGGTGTGATTTGTATCACAAGCACATCATGTATATGCTCAATTGTTTTTTCAGTCCAATGCACATCTCAATTACTCTGTTATCATGGCATTCAAATAATCATCTATGCCTTCTCTCTGATTCTCCATCAATTTTTCTACAGCTCTTAAATGTATTTTTACTGAAAAAAACTTGGGAGCTAAACAAAATCTCTATAACAGATGCTTCAGACATAAGCAATCTAGTCAAATCACATGTAAGAATATATTAATATGTAACAATTATGAAGACTTGCCTTTGGTGAAGATTCGTCTTTCCCCCTCATAATATCAACCAAAGCATAACCTTCCATGCCATAGAGCCTGTATGCTTCTTTCTTGGATGGTATTGTTACCTTGATCATGGAAATTGATAGCCTTGAATGTTAACTACAACATTTACCATGTGAAACATGAAGAAATATTAACCTTTTCAATATCCTCAGATAGTTTCATGCGTGGCTGATTGTTGATCTCGACAAGTTTGTAAACACAACCAAGCGCTGGCTGTTTTGAGCAGGTGACTAAATGAGTCCCAATTCCAAACGCATCAATCTCATGGCCCTGTTTTGGTAGTGTCAGCTGCTCAGTCACTGATAGACACAGCAAATCATTGAACAAGCAACACACAAACCAGAATATTGAAAAGAATCAATCAATTCCATTGATTTCTCTATAGATAATGTTGTAATAATCAAGCAGCAAATGTTTTATGTTAAAAGAATAGCCTATTCACAAACTGCATTTTGATAGGCTGAAGATTAAGTTCACCTGTTTATTCAATGCCTCAATTGTCTCTTCATTTAGGTCATTGCTTGCTATAATCATAACATGTGTGAAGCCTACAGCTCCAAATTCCTTCTCCACAATCATGAAGATTTTACGTGTTTCTTTAGAGAGGTATGCCAGATCCCCAGAGTCCAATCTGATGCCTAACGCCCTATATCTGTTTTCCGGAGGGGAAGGGGAGTTTATAATTTAATCTTCCAAATTCAATAAAGAGTTGTTAAAGAAAACTCTGTAAAAAAATTGGAAAGCGGAGCTATGAAACAGAAAGGCATGTGGTTAAACTAGAAAAACTATTTTACTATTGGCATGAATTACATGGGTTCTTCTAGTGCAGTATGATTCTAGATCAAAAGTGACAATGGTTTAACCACATAAAAGCCAAAAACTATTACAAGCTTTCCTCTGCATTTTATGTTGGAAAAGTTTACCCAAGTTCATTTAATGCAAGTGCAACAGCGCAAAAGTTTGGAACTCCACTCCGCAGAACCTGGAAGAAAAACAAATTGTGCCTAGTGTTATTTTAGCCTAAAATATGCCGGAACTGATGCTCTAAAGCTCAATGATATTAACATACAATTGTCAAACTCCCAACGAAGTTGGTCACCTATACTATCGACTGCGCATTAACCTAAAGTATCATATGCGTGTGTGTACACATACAAGCATCATCATAATAATTAGAAAGCTCAAAACATTTCATAGGCATTCCGCTTTGTAGTTTTGACAAACAATATATTGGTTGGAGACTTTGATGATATGATTATCTATGCTGTCAGTAATACATATATGATTATAATATATATAGATAGATATAGACACATAATAACAATTCAAAAGTTTGGGCTTATATAAATTGACTTCACTTTGGGTGACTCTTTATTCAAAAAAATTCATATGCATTTCCATTTGCAGTTTTGACAAATGACAAATTATTGTGAGACTTCACTGATGTGATCATCTATAAAGTCCATAATACAAATAGACAATACATATATACATATACACACATATGACATTGTAAGATTAGCATAGTTTGGGATTACAAATTAGATGAATATCACCGAGTGAATAGTTTTTTATTGGGTTCTCTCTTAGATAACCTCGGTAACTATTTACCATCACATTGCGAGGTTTCTCTCCTGAGAAAAATCTTCTTATTCCTCGAGTCTTGCCAGCTTTAATTTGCACGTTCTTGTATACACGTTAATATCTAGTGTCCTTAATGTAAATACAGGAAAATTCCTTACCCCCGCCAATAAAAACAAGTTTCCTTGTATAATTGGTGAAATTACAATTCTTAAAGTTTTCCATAGTTTTTGCCACCAAGCATATAATTATAACCAATGAGAAATTCCTAATTCTTTCACAATGTTGAGCCATTAATATGAACTCATGGCGGAAACAATGCACACTTGTCGCCTTCAAAAACTTACATCATAGGTGTCTACCAGGGCCTGGAACTCAGTTGGAAAAGCTAGTGCATACGAAGAAAAAGCTGCCAGCTCACTATGATTAGGATCTGAAAACATGCCCTGAAAAGATTGTATTTCCTGGAATGGCAGAACATTTCAGAAACATCTACATTCTCAATCTCATACCTTGCAAACGAGAGTCCTCACTAACAAACTTTTTATTACCTGCAACTTGCCCAACCATCGCTCAGCTAAACTTACAAAGTCATCACACTTTCGATCTCCGCTGCTGTATAGGAGAGACCTTTCTGTTATTTCATTAACACCCTACGAGAGTCATAGAAAGGTATTATTTGCATAAAAACTGCTACTACAATATTTAGATTAATTTTTTATATTGAAAGATTTACCATAAATGAGCTCACAAAAGCATGAGAATGAGTTCCACGAACTGGTATACCAAATCTCTTACTTGCATCAACATTACTGAAAGTGAAATTACAACTCCATATATTTAAAACTTATTGAATAGATTTTCCCACATAGTAGGAAAACATTGATGTACCAAATAATGGCAGTGTCAAGTTTTATGTCAAGTTTAAATCTGCAATCATGCAAGGGTAATAAGACACGTCGTAGGAAAACATTATTGTACCAAATAATGGCAATGTCAAATTTAAATCTGCAATCGCACAAGGATAATCAATACACATCTTAGAAAAACATAGGTGTAGCAAATAATGGCAATGACAATTTTAAAGCTGCAATAACACAAGGATAATCAAGACATATCTTAGGAAAACATTGGTGTAACAAATAATGGTAGTGTCAAGTTTACAGCTGCAATCACACAAGAAAAAATAAAGACACGTCGTCAGAAAAAATTGGTGTACAAAATAATGGCAATATCAAGTTTAAAGCTGCAATTGCACAAGGATAATCAAGATTGCATGACCACACTCCTTTAGAATACAACCTTAAATCCTACTTTGTTGCAAGTTTTGTACGTTCAGTGAAGAGGCACTATACACAAAATCAGCAATCAACTTGCGACCTTAGTTGGATCACAAAACCCCAATCAATAAAAAGGCGAAAGAATTAAAAAACTGACCAGACAAAGCAAAAAAAAGGAAGAAGAAAAATGGCAATCTGAACTTAAAAAATAAGGTTAAAGAAGTAATAAACAGATCATCGAAATAGAAAGGGAAAAGGAATGCCAAAAAGAGAATTTGAAACAACAATAAAATAAAACAAAATCATAAAGCACACTAACTATCAGAGCAGTAACTAATCTACAACTCAAATGACTAATTCAAGAAGAGGATAATCATTGACTTCATTATGCATAACTAATTAGCTCCCAAAAAATGAAATTTATATTGCAAATGGGTGTTTGCAGGCATGCACATGTTGAACTGTCCTACAGGGCTTGACTCATATATGATCAGAAATGTTTTCTATGCAAGTGTTACTGGAAACTCAAATCCCAAGTACCTTCCATTTTATCTACTTGCCATGGGGAATAATGTTTTATCCAGTACATTAGTATCACAACAAACAAATCACCCCATCTTACTGTTACTTCATGACTACTATAGTGACCATACTCCATCACATGGACTGTAGTGTCTGTTCATAGAAGAAACTCTTGAGACAAAGAAGCTCTCCTCCTCGAGATATTAAGTGTATAGTGGAGGATTCCTAACAAAGAAGATATCACATCTTCTGATTGCAAACGGAATCGTTGGTTCCTGATGAGAAGGATTTAGCTCAATGGCATTGATTTGGTTTCATCACATCATACTTTTGCAAAAGTATAATGGGAATCTGGCGTCTAAAGAGATATTTCGACATTGTTTTCAATACCCTAAAAGTTTGGAAACACAATTCTCATAAAAGAGAAAGAAACTTTTGGTCATGTATTAATGGTTCACAGATTGTTCATGATGATAAATCCAGATAGATCCAAACAAAAAAAGGAGCATAAATGTACTTTATGAAACAAACTTACATGATATTGACAAATGCATGTTATGAAAGTAATGAGATTCAAACTAAATTTCTCATAAAAGAGTTCACCTTGTGGCATCAAACCCTCCCATATAACAATATTTGGAAGCACTTATACCTCCATCTGGGCCCTTTATTCAATAAGATTTATTAGCCAACAAAAAAGGCCCAAATGAATCGAAAGTACAATATTTATGATTATACCTGAGCCCGTCTTAATCCAAATTCAATAAGGAATTTGTTGTTTCCAGCTACTTGTCGATGTCTTGCAGCATTTGTTGTGACCAAAGACGCAAAATTTACAAGGTTCAGAAATACAGTCTCTAACAATTGTACGATCTACACAGACGATGACTCCAGCTATTCATAATTATCAAAATTTTCAAACACACAGAATGTAGCTAGCAAGCACACCAGTAGTGGTCCCTCCACCCTCATTACAGGAATCCTTGGGAAAATAACTGAACCTTCAGGTATAGCATGTATTTCTACGTCCGAGCAATCTATTGATTTCAAATACCCAAAGAAAGATTTCTGAAACTCAAAATTGAGGGAAATATTTTAGATTGTGTATTCTTAGATATTGTGCACCTAAGCATTAATATATGAAGCATACCTCACATGATGGCATGATTGTCTGTAGAAAATCTATCTCTGAGTCTTCAAAATGGAAAGTAGCCACGAAACGAATACATTCTTCCAGGCCTGCAAATATAGTGTATTCACCACCAAACGGATTCTTTCGGTGCAAGAGATCAAACCTGATAAAAAACATTCCAACTTATTTTATAATACAGAATAACACACAAACACAAATAGATGGATATATATACATATATATGTATATATTGAATCTAGATGGAGAAGAAAGAAAGAAAGATATATTAACGTCTTTTAAGAGGCCAAAATGGCCTATAAGACCAAATAAGAGATTACATCTTGAGTGGTTTCTCGTCTTTGAGAACAAATCAAAATAAAATAAAAAGAGAGAGAGAGAGAGAGAAACATTTACAAATTCCATTTAGGAAACAGTAAATCAGATCAGATTCAAAAATAAAAAGAGCCCAAACATTGTAACATGGAAAGTGTATTACAAGAGAATGTACCCAAGACAATAACTCCGAAGTTTTAGGAAACATTGACACCCATTACAATCTACTGTATTTATTGCATGGAATAGATGCTACCTTTCATCAGTCATATTGTTGGTTGGTTGGTTGGTTGCAAGCACCATGTGCATGAGTTTTAGTATTCTTAATGAGAATGGGAAAAATCATGAAAAGAAATTTCATTGCATCATCATACACTAGCTCTACATATATTGTTTCAAATAATATATCTCAAAAGTCCAACATCTAAAGTGGGCTAAAATAGGGTGTCTAAAACTGATGAAACTCAATTGCCCAAAGTGGTTGATATAAATAACATCTCAAAAGTTATGCAAAATTGGGAAGTACACTCAAGGCTCGTTAGATGTATACAACAGTGGGAAAGAAGAAAAATGTGATTCAAAACAGCTAACCAACTACAAAAATTTGGACTTTAACATCTAATATTCTACTACTGATATCCATTTTAGAAGTAGGGGATAATGCTGGAAATATGTACACATATATGTTGCTTCACAATACATGGTGAAATATTTCAGCACATGAGAATGTTCATGATCGCAATGCACGTTACATATATTCATTATTTCTTGACTATGTAATTTTTCTTACATGTACATGTGGAGCATTGGGTCTGATGTTTGATTACTCCACCATCAGAAATTACGGTGTTTTGATTTCTCCATATCATATTCTCTTCAGAATTTAAGTTGGATTGTTGGGTCGGGTCGGATGTTTGATTACTCCATCTGATATCTTTTCAGCGTTTAAGGTGGAGTTTAAAGGAAACAACAAACATTAAAACAAGTAGGTTCTGCAGTGTTATTTCAGTACAGCTGATTTATAAGAAAACAAAATAAGCAACAAAGAGAAAGGAACATTTATTTTTGTTAAAATTCATGAGCTTACCAGTGAGGAACATTTGTATGGGAACAAAATCTGATAAGGAATACACTTTTCTTCTATCAAATTCCTATAAATTTGTGATATCTTCTGGCATCTCCCCCTCATTCAATAAAATGCCTATAGGATTTTCTGAACTTGCTGGTTCCCAAATTATTATATATGATGCTTCCTGACTGGCTTATTCAAAGTGCAGAGAGGGAATAGATGCAGAATTCATGAGCCAATTGACGAGGAAAAACATGGCCAATTACTACTAAAGAGAATGACTGTGATCGGGTGAAAGCCAAAAGAAGCAAATAGAACAAGGACCTATTCACCTAATTCTTCAAAGTCAAGACGAAAACAAGAAATCAGAGAAAATAGAAAGTTCCTTATTACACAAGAGTGATGGGAATAAAAGGAGAGAGAGAGAGAGAGAGAGAGAGAGCTTACACGGCGTGGTCGAGGTGCTTCCCTGATTTCCAGTAAGCGTAGGCCATGGTGAACTGGTAGAGGTCTGTGAGGAGGGGCGTGACCATGGGGTTCGATGGGGAGTCCACGTGATCGGAAGCAGGAGGAGGAGGAGGGGGAGAAGAAGAAGAAGAAGCTTCCATGGCCACCATCACGGGGTGAGAGGGGTGGGATAACAATCAGAGAAAGAAAGAGAGAGAGAGAGAGAGAGAGAGAGAGAGAGAGAGAGAGAGGGCAGCGAGCGATGGAGACGAAAGGAGACGGTGAGGTGTACTACAGACGCAGAGACGGAGACGGAGACGAATAGACAGACAAAGACATGTATGTATGTTAATGTAATAATGTATGTATTGTATGTACTTGTAGCTGCTTATGCTATAAATGGCAGGCGGCTCACTAAGAAGAAGAAGAAGAAGAAGAAGAGAATGACACAATGTACTTACTGACGTGTGTCTATTTGCACCTAAATCATGACAGAAGGTTGGCGACAGAATTGCGAGCACATAGACAGATAGACAAACAGAATCATGACACAATGTACTTAGTGACGTGTGTCTATTTGCACCTAAATCATGACAGAGGGTTGGCGACAGAATTGCGAGCACATAGATAGAGAGTGCAGGTCGCTCAACTTAGCTGAGGGTGCGTGTGATCTACACCGTCCGATCTGGATCAAAACGAAACGCGTGAATAAACCTGACTACTTGTGAGTCGCCCAACTATCACCAGCTCGGTCGCCTAACCAAATATAGTCACCCAACCCCAAGTGTATATGTATATCTCTATGATCTATCATTAGTATCTCTTGTTTCTGTCTCTGTCTATGTGGCAATATCCCGCCTCACCCACAATATGCATTGTGACAATATTAGTTTCATACCTTTCGAGTATCCTCTCAACCTCTTTAAGTCTTGACCTTTGATCCCTACAATCTGCTCAGGATGCAAATCTATCACTCTCACATATTTCTTGTCGTTGCTTGTACCATTCAACAACGGTCCCTCCAATGCAAGTGTCAATTTCACTGTTCCTGATTAAGACATGCACAAGGTTGGTATTTGATTAGTTTATTCTTCCTCGCAAGGCAGTATATTTGATAAACTACCAATGTCTCTCCACAATATTGATCAGTAGTGTCAACATGTTCTTAGTTGAACTTTCTACCAAACCTGGGCCACAGTTTCCTCCACACACATGTCAAACCACACCATCCTCCTTCTATATATTGCCAAACACCGAGCTTGTTTGCATATTCTACTTTTAACTCCTCACACATCACATTTTAAGATATAATATCTTGAGGAATTATATAGATTTGCATATTCTACTTTTAACTCCCCACACATCCCATTGAATGCAGATTCCATAATGCATTGCATGAGTTGGCACATTCGGTGATAAAGATGGTTTTTCTCAGTTGCACTTACTTTTGGCAACAAGTTGTATGTCCACTCATGATTTTTTGGTGTGGAAGTGACACAACAAAAGTCCACAACATGTTTGCGATCGTTGCCCATTTACAACTATCCAAGATCGACGATCTGTTGCAACCACATTACTCATGGCATTATATGACGTTGAACATTTAAAGATATAAGCCACCTTACCAAGTTTTGAGAGTGCATAGGCATCTTGCATCATCAAAGACCAATCAACCTATGACATGGCACTCCCAAATTTTAACCTTCTTGCCATGTTATGGACTTCATTTGTGAAAAAAGATATGTGCGGAAGCATTATGCGAAACACATAGTACAAAGTCAGCTATCCGAAAACAAAACAGATAGGTAAACACAGAGGTAGAGTGGGAGAGACAGAGTGAGTAGACAATAATCTCTATCACTAAAAAATAACTCTATACGCAAAATGTGATGATAGAGCACTTTTTATACAAGCTATGACATTGGGCTTACAAGTACTTGAATGTATTGAGAATCGACCTGCCACAACCGGTTGTCACGTGTGCTTAAGTGGGTGCAGAAAAATCAAGAATGACAGAAAACAGACAAGACAGAAACCACAAGTCCAGAGACACACGCTTTAACATGGAAAATATGAAAAGGGAAAAAACCACGGGGAGTCCACAAACTCAGAACATAATCACTAAGAAGCTTCGAGGCAACGACCTTGAAGCTCTTCTTCGTCATAGAGAGAGACACACTCTCTCTCTCTCTCTCTCTCTCTCTCTCTCTCTAGTTACAGTGGCAACAACCAACTACAGCTTGTTCAACAAGAATAATAATGATTCACCCCTCATATAACTACTTGCCCTAACTATATTTATACTCATACACTATATGAGCTATTTACAAATATAGCCCACTAAGGGCACATTGAGGCTATTTACAAATCTATCCTCGACTCGGCTTTGGCCAACTCGGCTACTAGCCAAATTGATGATTCAATTTGTCAATTTTTTGGTCAATTGATTTTCGGCCTCCGCCGAGTTACCCATTGAGTCCATCCGATTCGACTCTTGCTCTTCCCATCTGGAGGGACTAGCTTTCCCAACATAATGCTCATAATTGAGCATTTCACACTGACTCCCAAAAATATTTTCCTATTACTATGGCTAGGAATATCGGTCCTAACGGCCTGCCGACTCCCCATCGATCCGATCTGACTCTTGACTTCTTTAGCCGATCCGGCCCATGTGGAGCTTGTCACTCAACACTCCCCCTCAAGCTCAACTTAATCGTGGGAGAATCACTAACATAAACAGTTGTCATAACTGTCGATGTAACTGATCCTCCTTTAGTTATAAAAGGAGGGGAGGAAGACGGTTTTAGGGATCCATCATTTTGGGAGGGGAAGGTGTTGTCGGTTTGAGGAGTCAGTCAGTTTTCTATTTTGTGCTAATTCGGATAGCTTGGGTGAGGCCTCTATTCGCGTAGGAAGCCCGTGTGGTCCCGACCAGGGACTCACTAGTTTGTGTTTGAAGAGCTCAAAGCTCCGTCTCCGGCCTGAGGCCGCTTGTATTCTTTTTGTCTTTGATTTACTAGTTGATTATTTGGCACTCCTATATAAGGTCTCTCTATGTGTGTTGCCTTAACATCTACATCTCTGTGTTTGTGTTCAGGAAGGTGTCACTTCTCCCCTCCCTTGCCATGCGTTCATCCGTGGCGATTTAGAGCCCGTGTGCTCATCTTCCGGAATCCAGTGTCTGAATTGGATCGGATACAGGACCTCTGAGCCTGTGTGCTCAATAAAGCACTCCGACAGTCGAGCCGAACAGGACACTGCAAGCGTAGTGGCCGCTCATTCTCAACTTCCATGGTCATCTACATATAAGATAACCTCGAATGACCAGATCATCTACGTATAAGATTATCACAATCGAGCTTCCATAATTGCTTCTTATGTAGAGGGAGTTGTCGGATTTTGACATTCTAAAACCGATTCAATGAAGATACCGAGTGATCTTGGAGTGCCAAGCCCGTGGCGCTTGCTTAAGGTCATAGAGTCGCTTCTTTAGTCAATACATTGTTGTTGGATGAGTGCTCGATTCGAAGCCGGGTGGTTCTACCATGTAAACCTCCTCTTCTAATTTGCCTTGAAGAAATGCGTTCTTGACGCCCATTTGATGGAGGTGCCGCGCTTTCTCCGCTATAAGTGCAATCAGGGTTCGCACAATTATCATCTTTGCCAACGCGGCAAAGGTCTCTTCATAGCTGACTCCATGTGTTTGTACGTATCCTTTCGCTACAAGTCGGGCTTTGTAACGATTGACAGAGTCGTTGATATTATACTTCGCCTTGAATTTCCATCTGCAACCGACTGCCTTCTTGTGTGGTGAGTGCGGAACGAGATCCCATGTCTTGTTCTTAGAGAGAGCTTGCATCTCCTTGTTCATCGCTTCAACCCATCGTGGATCCTTGGCTACCTTGGAAAAAATTTCTGGTTCTCAAACTGTTGCCACCTTCATCATAAAGGCATAGTGATATGCCATATAGTCTTGTAGCCGAATCGGCTAACCAGATTCTTCTATCGGGTGGAGCAATGGAGTTTCTCATTTGCGATGGCAATGGCTTTCTTTACACCAGGTGTCCTCATGATGGGTACATCGAAGCCACTAAGCTCACTCTCGAGTGAGTGACTTGATTCGTTTTCGAGAAGGTGTAAGAGTGGGTTCTACACATCACCGAGAAGGTGTAGAAGTGTGGAAACCAGCACAAGAGAGAAGCAAACAACAACTCAAATCGTGGCAACCAATAGTGGAAGTGGTGGCTAGAAATCGAGTGGAAGGCTACATTGGTGGCTGATTTTTTTTTCAATTTTTTAGTGTCTCAAGCAATAGAGGAAGCAACCACCTGCTACAACTGAGGTGAACATCCTATCATAGCCACAAGAAATACGGCTAATTGGCTAAGAAGAGTTTACCAACAACATTCCTAGTCGACCGGCCACACCCTTGAGTAATAAATTTTTGCAAATATGTTGAATAATAGAAGGAGAATGGAAGAAATTGCAGGAATCAAATTCAGATCTCTCCATGAAGCGTTGGAAGTAGAAGGGCAAGGGTCACGAGAAGAGACAACTAGAATACTCAAGGAGACGGATGATGCCCACAATGAAGCCCCATCGAATGATCGATTAGAAATATTCCGGCATTTTGGCCTTGCCTTTGTCCATATTCGGACTTGGTCGAGATCGCTCGGGAGCTCTTGTGGCCCACTAAGCATGGTCATGATCAAACTTTCTTCTAACATATGTCGCATTTGATCTTCATCTTCTATCTCTTGGTTGGCCATGTTCGGGTCGACTGGGGTTGGAGTTGGAGTCGTCTCTAGTTTGTACCAAGATGTTGACTCATCGAAAATGACGTCTTGACTCACTCAACTTTCTGGGTAGATGGGTTATAACACTTGTACCCCTTTTGTTTGAGTGAGTACCCTACAAGGATACATTTCTCCGACTTAGGATCGAGCTTCTCTCGTTTCTCATCAAGAATATGTACATACACAATTTAGCCAAATATCCTAACATGGGATAAATCTGGCTACTTTCCATTAAACTTCTTGTGGGGCGTTACGTCGTGCACCGCGAAGGCTGTACACATGTTCATGAGGTAGACGATTGTGTTGGCGGCTTTTGCTCAATACAACTTTGGCAGGTTCTTTTCGTTCATCATCGCCATGGCTACCTCTAATATGTGCCGATTCTTGCATTCGACTACCTCATTTTGTTGAGGTGTATGTCAGCAAGAAAATTCTCGCTTGATTCCTTCTTGTCAAAGGTATGTCGTGAATGCATTAGAGAAGTATTCCTTGCCTCCATCTGACTGAAGACATCGGACATGCCGATCTGTGGTTTTCTCAACTTCATTCTTAAATTTTTGGAAGTGTTTGAACACTTTGCTCTTTGTCGCACGGGGAAGATTCAGGTGTACCTAGCGAAGTCATCAATAAAGGTTACGTAATATCTGCATTCGCCAAATGTAGTTGTCTGAGTCGGTCCCCATACGTCAAAATGAATTACATCCAGTATGTCTTTGCTCACGTTCCTCTCTTTCGGGAACAGGTGCCAGTGTTGCTTGCCGAATTGGCAGGCTGCACATACGCCTTCAATCTCTTTCTCTTTGAAGGTCGGGAGCTTGATGACGACTCCTTTAGATTGCATTGCCTTGAGTTTATTGAGATTGATGTGGTCAATTCTCTTGTGCCACAACTCTATGTTTCTGTCGGCTTTGAGGCCCTTTGCAAACATGGCTGATTTTACCTCGTTCAACTCAAGGATAAACATTTGTTCTTCCCTTCGACCGTGAGTGATGAGTCAGCCTTCTTGATGAAACAACCATCTTAGTTTAATCGGACTGCATGCCTTGCTCCCCAATTTGGCCGATCGAGACCAAATTTTTCATTATGGTTGGTACATGCAAGACGTTATTGATGCAAGTTTGTTCGCCTTCGTTCCCGAATGGGACATTGTCGATGTGTCATATTGGATGAGTGGTATCATCTCCAATCTCAACATAGCCGGGTTGATCCGGCTCTCGAAGGTCTCAAACCCATTCTTGACGAGACGTCATATGGTTCGAAGCATCAAAGTCGACGAACCATACATCTTCCGGACCGGAGGCACTAGTTGAAGTAGATGCCAACATAGATTTGGCTCTATGTCTCGTCACGAACATTCCGCCATGGTCATCATAGTCGGAATTGGTGGCATAATTGGTTAGTTGTCGGCTTGTGGAAGCCGAATCACGCTTCTTCTTTCGACACTCTTCTTCGTGGTGGCCGATTTTGCCACAATATTCGCATTCAATTGAGTTTTGTCAGCTTGGACTGGTATGGAAGGTCCCCCTTCTTCCGAACGTTCCTCGATTGTTTCCACTTTCTTGCCGAAATTGGGAGTTGTTTTCATAGGTCGAACCTCGTTTGCCTCGTCCTTGGCCGAATCGGCCGTGTCCTCTTCTTCCATTCGAGTGTGCGTAGAGCATGTGGCCTTCTGAGGCATTGCTCCTTGTTCGAACATGGTTTTCTTCAACCAACAACATTAATTGAAGATCGAAGGAGGGAGGATTCTCCCTTGCTAGATGGTGGTTCTCATCGCGCCAAACCGTGGTGCGAGGCTACCTAGGCATATTTGCACCATCTCATCATCCTCCACGTTGACGCTTATCGAGCTGAGTGAGTCACAAAGCTCCTTGATCTTCAAGGTGTAGCTTGTGATGGACATGTCTCTTTGTTGGATGTTGTTCAACTCTTGGCGGAGTTGAGGCTTTATTGCAGTTGTGTTGGCCACGAAGATCTTCCAGATTCTCTCAAGCTTCCTTTGGCGTCTTGGCTTCTCGAATGTAGCCAAGCATGTGATCATGGACACATTTTGCCAAACAATACATCACTCAGCTTGTCGCTTTCTCCCATGTTGAGTAGTCGGCGTCCTTTGGGTTGGGTTTGTTTTCTTGTGCTCCTTGAATGTAGCCTCAATGGGCTTGGCCGACAAGGTATTGGTGCATCTTGTACTCCCAAGATGCAAAATTGTTTTTGTCGTCCAACTTCTTGCTAGGGAGAGTGCTCCCCATTTGAGTATTCATTATGTCGATGTAGATTTCCTTCTTCTTTTCCTTTTCTCTCGAACACAAGCTATGTAGTGGCACTATGATAACGATAAGCCAATTCTTCTCGAACGTCGGTATAGGACACGACACATGCGGATGGGCTAGATCGAGCTACCAAATCACTCTGATACCATGTAAAGAATCAGATATGATTATGTGCAACGGAAGAGGTGTGTGTGTGTGTGTGTGTGTGTGCGTGAAAAGGAGAGGACAGGACAGAAACACAAGATAGATAAAAGTAATGAAGTACTCAATAAGATGTATATTAACAAGGAGAATATCAAGTACAGAAATGTAGCATTACAAGGGAGGATAACTGACACTTTATGAAGTATTAACTCACTATAACGCCGACACACTCTCTCTAGAACTTTGGGGAATGTGGAGACTCATTATTCATGGGGAATATGGAACTCATTAGCTATGTGTGATAGAATATGATTCTATGACACATAATTAATGTGTCGAGAGTAGTGGCGACTTATGACCTTTGAGTGCTCATAGATGCTCAAATGTGTGTTCACACACTAAACTAGGTTGAGCTTGATTCTCAACGGTAGCATCATGGAAGCCTCAAATATATCAGACTATGGAAGCTATTTAGTGGCTTGCGCATGGATTAGGATCCTTCAACAGGGTTATTGTTGAGGATTGTCTGCAACAATTGGCAAATTTTAGAAAATTTTGTATGGGTTAGGTGCATTGTCAACAATCAATATGCCAAAAGAGGTTCAATAAGCCGGAAGTAACAAATCAGTGCGAAAAGAGAAAACATGCTCAAAATTTTGCAAGAACTTATAGGTAACACACTAGAAGACTACTGAAATGCGGTCGTTGCTAATATGTGAGACTGAGAAGGTTTAGTGTTTGCATTGTGATGGCTTGACATTGACTTCAAGGGAATCTAATGCTAATTGTTGGAAAAATTGTGGGTGTATCTTGCCATCCTTTGAACAAAAACCATAATCTCTAACTTTTGTTTAAACTTTAGATCATGTGATTTTTAGGTTTTTGGTGTTTGGAGTTTGTATATGTAAAACTATGATATTTTGATATGTGAATATGTATGGCTAAACTTTTTTATGATGGCTAAACTTTTTAGGGCTGTAATGATTTGGTTTCTCATGATATTTGAAGTTATTGGGTTTGCCTGGATATGTGTGATCTTTGAAACTTTTCGTGATTGAAATTTTGTGATCTTTGAAGTTTCTAGTCTCTTCCCAAAAAAATGGTTGGCGAAACTTTAAATTGTGGATAAAATTCAAGAAGGTTGGGTGTTTAAAATGATCATTAACTTTCATTTTACATTATGTGATGGCCCAAGTTTTTGGTGGGTGGAGTTTTTTTTATATCTAAAACTTAGAGATTTTGATCTCTGAAAATGTTTTTGATTTTTTTTTTTGGTGATCTTAGAAGTTTTTGAAATAAAATGGTATCTTCTGAATGTTCAACCGGGTTGGGTGCAAGTAGCTGGGTTAGAAATGAGACAACCGGGTTAACAACTTTGAGCTAGGTTAGGCATGACAGAGCCGGGTTAGACGAGACAAATGTAGGGGTAAAGCCGGGTCAGAGGTGACACAGAGGCAGGTCCGAGATGGGTTAATTTTTTAGGACAATGATCTGACGGTGCAGATTGTAGGGGGGGATTGCCGAGACCCCTGATGGCCTTGCATCGTCCGTGACTACGATTGATTCCCTCACCAGGCAGAGGCCTCTTTATGTTTTGGTCGCAAATAGAAACGAACACGAGTCCCCCTTTTCCTTCCCTTTCATGTCTTGACTTTGACTTAACTGGAATGGACTCTACATAAAGTCTATGTACTTACATGCTATACTCTTCTACTTTCTCGTGTTAATTTTCTTTGTTAACCGATGATGATGATGATGATGGATGTTTTATGTGGCACTTACTTATGTATGTATGTATGTATGTATGTATGTATCATGTATGTATGTACTTGTTTGTGAAGGTGGCTGTTACATACATACATATTTTGACATTCTGAGTCGGGCTTCTCCGTTTGCTTGCTTTGACTCCTCATTTTACGAAGCGCCTCCTCAGTTTCTCTGCAAAACAGCCCGCGCAGCCATGCCTCTATGATCTCTCGCGCTTGAATGCAGGCAGAGCCTCTTGCCCGTTCGTAGATCCTCATCACCCCCTCCCGTCCGTCCGTCAGAGCGAGAAAATGAGAAAGATTGTTCCTTCATAGCCGATTAAAGCGGCAGATCAGCCCTTTTCATCCATTGCATATTGGAGCTTTAATGCCGATGTTGTATGTAATTCGGGTATTTTTCTCCACGCAGCTGAGCTATTCATTTTTTTAAGGCATGCTCTTGGATGTGCTTTGGAGATAAACTTGTCTGTTCGCATATTATCAGAGAAAGATCGTGATATTTTTTTCTGTTTCTGTAACCGTTGAAAATTCTAGGAAAGAGAGATCCAGTTGATGATTTAGAATACTCTGCCTGGAATGTGCCAGAGTCAACTAGTTTCTTCATAGGTGATCAGTTTTCTTAATGTATCAGGCATAGCTCACCACTTTCTGGCCTTCACCAGAAGTGAAAGGCTCTGGCAGCTGAACTACTCCATATATCCCAGCACTGAAACTATTGGAAAGATATTTGTGAAAGAAGCAGCAAAGCAATATGGCTATGCTTTACACATTTGACTTGGTAATCCAAAACGAGTGAGTGACGTCAGACAGGGTCCCACTATGGCTACATCAAAATTTGGACTCCCTGGAGTTGCTGGAATGCTGGTTGGTCCTGCTGTAAAGGAAAACAATGGCTCATCACATTGTAGTTCTCATGGTCTTCTTGCTTATGGAGCTGGCAGCAGTATTGTCATTGTGGATGTGAGATCTATGCAGATTGTGACGGTTTTGCCTATGCCATGCCCTGGAACAACAGCCGCTCAGGCAGCTCCTTTTGTCACAGCACTTCAATGGACACCCGAGGGTCTGCAGCGTGATCTTGCTGATGAATCACTTACAAGTAATCTGCATCTTGCTGTAGGAGATAGACAAGGTCGAATTGCTATCTGGAACGTCAGATGTGGTGAAGTCATCATGTGGCTCAGTCTTGAAGCAGATAAAGGGAGGTTGGGTATACAAGATATTTGCTGGGTTTATGGAAAACCATGGCTATTGCTTTCTATACATGGTACATCCCTGATTTCTGTTTGGGACACAACAACTGGACGCTCAATCTGGAGGCTTGATGCATCTCCTGAAATCCTTACCTGTGTCAAACGTGATCCATTTGATGCCAGACAGATTTGCATTGTTAGTTCAAAAGGTCTCTTATTATCGGTTTACATTGGGGGACTCTTGGAACTAGATATCTCTGTGAAAAAGCACCAACTTAACATTCTGGAAGAACGGAGCAGCAATGCCATTGCTGGTGCAGGGAAAGGCAATGGGACAGCTGTAAGTGAGAGGGATGTAGGAAAAGATGGGGGAAGTGTGTCGAGTATATCTTATTTGGCAACTTCTGCTGCTGTTAGTCAAACACTTCTAGCAGGAAACAATGGCAGGTGCTTGTTTTCCACATCAAGCAGAGGAATATTGTACATTACCTTTCCCAGAGAACTTTTTGTGTTTGATCTACAGTTTGGAACTGTGCTTTCAAACTCCACCTTGCCCAGGGGCTGCAGTAGATTCCTTGATCTTATAGCAAATGCAGATGGAGATGTTGTATACTGTGCTCACGTCGATGGCAAGCTCACAGCATGGTTGAGAAAACAGTGGGTCCTCCTCTCTAAACTGTTCAGTTTATATGTGTTTTTTATTTGCAAAGTTTACATTTTGATAGTTCTCCTCTTGCATAAATTTTAGGTATACAAATATTTTGAAATAGACATGCATTGTTTGCATCATGAATTTACCAGGATAGATTGTGAAAGAGATCATTGAACCATCACACACATAAGCGTGCATGTGCCATCCTGAATGTGTCAGGTTTATTTGATAGCTGGTATGGATGCTGGAACAGTCGTTATGTGTTACCGTTATCTTGATAGAGACTTGAAACTTACACAAGACCTGCATGATCTTTATAGGAGAGAGGCACAGTACAATCTTTTAACTCGAATACAAGGGCTGATTGAATGCTCAAAGCTCTTTTCTCAACGCACTGTATGAGACATGTATACTTCTATGTAGCTCTCGAGGGATGAGATGAAGATTATGCAGAAAGATCCTGATATTATACTAGCCGTGGTCACAAATTATAATACTAGCTTATTCAGTGCTGATGTGGTCACAGATGAGGCCATCAATGCTTGAGAGCTGTCTCGGTCTATTATGATGAGAGTGATGTCACCATCTAAGTAGGATATGTTTAGTTAGATTCTTTTATGATAGAGGTTATATAATAAATACTACCACAAGGAGCTCTATGGGTAATGTTTTTGTCATGATGACCGAGCTAGATGCAGTTTTTTCTTGAGTACTGGTAGATGTTTCTGATGTGTTGCTACCTGGATTCATTAGATTTTTGATGCCAGTCATATACTTCAATTCATTTGTTCTGGCCCTGGTATGGTATCCCTCACTTTGAACAGAGGATATGGTTTGAAGCTGGCAGTAGAGGTTCTTGAAAATGATCTAAGAATTCTTGTCAAGGTCACGTCCTTCATTGCAACACACAACTCCCTTAAAAGGATTGGTTCAATAGACTTGGAAAATATTTAGATGAGAAAATAAATTGCCGCAATTATGAAAACGGAACAGGGAAAACTTATGATGTTTGTTGGGCATGTGGTTTTTAGAAATTGACCCCATCCCCACCCCTTCATCAAAAGTTTTATGCCCAACTGTGGAAAGTAGTATATTTGCATTAATTTCATGTGCTTCCACAGCACACCTCTGTATTGTTAATAGACTACTAGGTTTGAGCTCTTTTTTTCCACATTTTTACCTCAAAGCTAGAATTTTAGTTGAGATGGCCATTTTCATATATTGCCATGTTCAAATGGTAACATTTGCATTGAGTCAAAATGTGTTCAAACTTACAAAAGAATGGTGAAATATTTGTTTAAAATTTAATCTTCCAATTGGACAAGAATAAAACATAATCTTAGTCTTCTGAACTTAGTCTCCCTCTATTGTCTTTGTCCCATTTCCTGTTTTTCAGTTTCCCTTATTATGTGTTTTCATGTGTTTTATTATGTTTCATGCCAACACCTTATTTTCTATAAACTTTTTCTCTCATGTGTGGACCCAAGCTTCAATAAATTTTAAAATTGGAATAGCCACTGGCTCTCTTGGCTCTCTTTGGCATATTGATCAGCGCCCCTGAATGTGTACATATGTTTAAAAGTTCAATCTGTTAGAGCCTCAATCTTTTGCCATTTGTCATATAATCTGCTCCTCATTGCCCGTATGTATGTAGTATGTACTTTTAGTGTTAGGAGGGTTTGACATAGTACACTCTCCTTGGTCTCTATTGCTTATCATCCATCTGCCTGAAATTAGGGTTATTTGAAAATATAGATTAGTCCTTACAGCCATTTTACAATGTTATGATAACCTAAACTCCTACCATCCTGCATTTACATGTTCTAAAACTGCAACATCTATACCTTCAGCAATGTATATTTCCATGGATGGTCCACTCTAGGCATAAACAATATCATGCATCTACAGATGGTATATGCAATGGGTATGCACATATATTATAATTATGAAATGACCTTTTTACGCAAGAATTCTCTATAACACATATCTGGTACAGTCAGGATGTATAATCTCATGTTTCTTCAAATTATTGTTGGAAATTGTGCAGAATAATCTAAAATTTAACTAATTCATGTAAACAATTTTAGATGCTAGTCCACTCAGCACTCATACAACTTGAATATTGTAAGCTAGTCGCAAAGTCAAAACTAAATGGTGCATCATGGGAGGAAATAATGAATGAAAGAAAGAAAGATATTGTGGTGTGCATGTGTTCCTTTGTGCCACCCTTTTAGCACACCCTTTTTAGGATGCATGTACCTAAGCCGACCCACCCTTTTAGCACACCCTTTTTAGCTAAGCCAACCCAAATGGGTACCTTTGTATCAACTATAAATTGAGTAAGAAGTAAAAAACTAACTAGGCTAGTTTTGATCTCTAATGTGCATTTCACATATTGGTGGAGATCCCAGGTTTTGTTGCATGGATCGATGTAAGCGGCAATCTCCTTCTTGAGGGTCTTGTTGAGGCGTCCGGTGAGGCCATTTGTCTGAGGATGGTATGGGGACTTAAGCACCTGTTGGACACCTAGTTGAGCTGCAACGACGTTGAGGACATCCCCGTGGAACTGGCGGCCCTGATAAGATAATAGTTGGACGGGGCTAGTGACAAAAAACGAGCTAGAAATTGGCGGATAGAGATGAATCCCTCCTGTGGACTGAGGGCTACCTGGACTTGGCTGAGGTGGGGGACAGGAGGGCTATCGTGTCGGAGGGGGATTGGGGAAAGATCAATCCCTCCTGTAGACTGAGGGCCACCTGGACTTGGTTGAGGTGGGGGACAGGAGGGCTATAGGCGGATAGAGATCAATCGCCCGTGGACTGAGGGCCACTTGGACTTGGCTGAAGTGGGGGATAGGAGGGCTATCATGTAGGCGGGGGATCGGGGAAACTCGTGGGACAAGAAGATAGTGCGCAACCTAAGGTGAGGGGGAAGAGGTGGATGCTTGGACGTGGGGGACTGGTACGCCGCATATCCACCAATATGTGAGATGCACATAAGAGATCAAAACCAGCCTAGTTAGCTTCTTACTTCTTACTCAATTTATAGTTGATACAAAGGTACCCATTTGGGTTGGCTTAGCTAAAAAGGGTGTGCTAAAAGGGTGGCACAAAGGAACACATGCACACCACAATATACTAATGTCGTTTAAGAGGCTAAAATGGTCTATAAGACCAAACAAGAGATCACATCTTAAAATGTTGTCTTGTCTTTGAGAACAATAAAACCAAAGTAAACATAACTAAGTAAAAAAGTAAATAGAAATAGAATTAAGCCATGACCAAAGAACTCGTCATCTATACTTGTAAGATTCTCAAGTCAGATATATTGTTATTTTTGTCTTTTGAAAATTCTCTAGCATTTGTCTCCCTCTACATATCACGGGTAGAGACATCTAGATATATGTCTGATTGGGACTAAGGTTAGTGAACATTGGGTGAACTGTCTCTGCCTTCTGAGATGGTACAATATGGTCAGTGGTAATAGGAAGATGTCTATTAATGCCATTTCTGAACATTCACTATCTTTGGACAGAGATGCTCCAGCTTCTAAGTGATATTGCTTTTGTTTATAGAAGAGGAAAGATGAAAACTTGAAACTGAAGTGTGCCATGTGAAATGTGTTATACCTGAGGTCTTCACTCTGAACCTTTGCAGGAATCAACAGGCATATTCCTTGTCTTTCATGGATGCTCTTTTGCCTCAATTGGGTACATCTGTTCCTGCTCCAGCTGTTCTTGCTGTTGTGAACTGTTCATATCAGATTTTTGTGGAGAACTCTGAAAACATTATGGAAAGTGCATCTTTCACTGCCGAGCAGATGAAATCGCCGTCCAAGCTGGAATCTCTTCCAGCAGTAGTATTAACGGCTCCAGTAGCTGGCAATAGCAACCCTTTATTGTCAAGAGTGAAGTATAAAGATAAAATGCCTGTTGAAACCACAATTATATCTATTTCTGATGATGGGAGGCTGTTGCATTGGTCTATAATATCTGGAGGCTCTTCAGAAACGAAATCTGTAATTGCAACTGAAGAGTCAATTTTTGATAATAAAATCAACGAAAGTGTAGGGAATGGTGAGTCAGGAAGGCAAGAATTCTTATCAGGGAAACTTGAATCAAGCCTTATCAACCCAATATTCAAGGTATGGGATGAATACACACACTCTGTTTTCTAGTTTGTTTTTCACATTAAAAATATTTGGATTGGTACAACGGAACTTTGCTTGTGCAGAGTGCCTTGAGCTATTATTTTTTGTGTTAGGTTATGTTAACAGATCAGTTGAGTCTTCTTCCATCAACAATAACTACATTGGCTGTCCCTGTGCCATCTCTTTTAGCCACTGTGCCTGGTAAGAGCTGGAGTGTTTTCATATGTAAAATCTCATCCATCTACATAAGTGCTTATAGAAACCTGTGGTTACTCTTCGTTTTGTCAGGTGGGGGGAATGGTCCAGCAGTATCGACTCCATTGGTAGCTTTGGCCACACAAGGTGGAACTATTGAGGTTGTTGATGCCTTGTCCAATGCTGTCACCAGCTCATTCCTAGTTCATTCTGGTCCAGTTCGTGGACTACGCTGGCTAGGGAATTCTCGGCTTGTTTCATTCTCATTCACAGAGGTATATGAAATACATCAGAAGTGAAAGCAAATAATCTTCACCTATAGAAAATGTGTTTCTGTATGTATATGTATTGCAGAAGGTCTTTGTTTTGTGTTGGTCATATCCATCAATGTGAAACGTGTTTCCGGGATTGAAATGACAGAACACTTTTCACCTTCAAGGTGACTGAAGTATGGTGCTTCTGCCTTGTCAACACAAAATTGAGCATTTTAAAGAAAGAAAGTGATATTAACATCTTTTCAGAGGCCGAAATTGCCTATAAGACCAAAAAGGATATTACATCTTACAATGTTTTCTTGACATTGAGAATAACTAACAAAAATTAATATAAGTAGACATTGAATAATAAAGAATCTAAATATCTAAGAATTAAAAATTTGAGCTTAGATAGATTAAAGCTCCTGCCTTTGAAAATCTCCAACATTGATGACACCAAGATGATGAGATCTTTGAAGCGAGGGTTTGGGTTTTATTTGTTCGTGACAAAGGTTATAAGGCTGTGGTTCAGATGGTCGTCAACTTGAATGGCACATTGCTACTGGTTGTATAACTCCTTTTGAGTCTCTTGGTCAAGACCCCACAGTTGGGATTAAAGGCCCTTAGGTTACTCCTATTAATCTAGGAAAACGATTTTATACAATTTAATATTTTCTGATTTTTGTTAGAGTTGTACAATCTCGTTTTCAGAACTACATTACAACTTCTAAAAAAATATTTTGTACACTGAATAGGATCCTTGAACAAGATTCCTGTTGGAGGGTGGCAGCTCTAGACCTGCACTCTCTTTCATCTTTATTATCTCTCTTCTACACTCTCTCTCTTCCGAAATGCCTTCTCTCTCTAAAAGGGTGCACAAGATACCCAAAATGCAAGCTTCATTCGACATACCCATTGATGTTGAAAAGGGGAAACATGATCTATTACGCCATTTGATTACGCAAGAGATCAGTCTTATCAGATAGGAGAGAGAAAGAAAGAAAGAAAGAAAGAAGGATATATTAACGTCGTTTAAGAGGCCAAAATGGCATATAAGACAAAACAAGAGATACAAAGAGCACTAAAAGAAGAAATGAAAAAGGAGATAGAAAAACAAAAAATAGAGTTGTATGCCTCTCTCAAGATTGAGTTATTAGAAGAGATGTGGAAAGACATAACAAGCTATGTCAAGAAATCAAACTTAGAGCTCAAGGATGACATGACACAATACCTGAAGGATGAAATATCCTCAAATAAGGTTGAATTAGTATCTATAAAGGCTGATTTAGAAAAAGAACAAGAAGCTGTGGAAAAGTGCATCTCTATCGTTAAAGCTAGTGTCACTAAGGAAATGCAAACATGGCAGACATGGCCAAAGAGGCCAAAGCTCAGGCTGAGCATGCCCAAAAAGAAATTAAAGCAAATGCACCTTGGATAGATGTAGTGAGAAAACAAAAAGGAACATCAGTGAATAGGATGGAAATGATGAATGCTACATTAGAAGAAGAAGCCAAGAGGAAAGCCCGTGTGTTGCATGTACGAGTGGTTGGTTGGACGGAAAAAGGAAGCCCACAAGAAGATGCCAAGAATCTCGGAACAAAGATTGGGGCATTAGATATTCCATTTGCTCCAACATGGAGGGTGGGAAGAGATGAGTCTAGAGCTAAAGCCCTTATTATATGCTTCATGGATATCGACAAGAAAAAAGCTTTCCTATCTAAAAGAAGGGCACTCAAGGGTGAGAAAATATACTTAGATGACAATCTCACTCCAGCCCAAGTGGCACACCGCAAAGAAAACATGCCACAAGTGCTTGATGCAAGAAAGGAAGGCAAATGGTAAGGTCATTATTACAGAGAAGAGAACCACATGACAATATATGGTCTATGAGACCCTACGCATGACCATATGGAATTGCAACGGATCTGTATGGATAGATGTTAGATATTTTGAAGAGACCTTCAAAAACACAGATATTGCTATGTATACAGAGACCCATTAATGCATGGCTAGCAAACTCCTTGATGAACAAGGATATATACGGGAGTCAATATGTCGTCCCCAACCTCGGACACTGGGAGCACTAGAGGTTCGGGAGGAGTGGCTGTGTTATACAAAAAGGAGCTCCATGATAGAGTGCATGTTGTACATAAGAATGTAGATGCACGTTACATGTGGATACAAATCAAAAGAGGGGATCTTAGGGAGGTATATATATTGCAATTTGCTACTTTCTGCTTGCCTACTCAAGGTTTCCACCTATTGGTGAATCACCATATCTACTATTATATGATGATATCATGAGATTTGCTACTATGGGGGACATAATACTATTAGGAGACTTTCATGCACAAACCAAGGATGAACTAACAACAATGTTTGACGCCAACGAGGCTGTTTATGGAGAAGTTATGGCAAAAGAGGTTGGTCTAAAGCGCCAACCTCAAGATATGAGTGCTATAATTGAATATGGCAAACATTTTCTAGCCTTGGGAAGTGTGCATGGATTTGTGATATATAATGGATTGTCACAATGGCCAGGGTCAGATGCTTTAACATGTTGGAACCGAAAAGGAGGTGCAAGCACAATCGATTATCTAATGGGATCTCCATCTCTCATACCTGAAATAAAAGAGTTCACTCTATCTAGTCGACCTATTGGCTTGGCAGCAGATCATGCATATCTACGCTTCGAGATAAAGGATGGATGCACAAGGGATGTATATGCTAAGGAGAGTGAGCTGGCTGAGTATCAATTTACTTGCGAGACAATTGATGTGTGTAGTTTTGGAGTATACAATGGCATACTAGATTTAGATCCTTTCGCACCCTTTGAGGAACTTACCCACGGACTGTCAAAATCATTGCATAAAGCAGCCACAAATGCCTTTCCTCACAACGGCCAATCCCCCCCAAACTTAGTAGAGTAATACAAAATAGTTGGTATGATGAGGAATGTCGCGATACTAGGAAATGCTTGCAGTGTGAAGTAACTTGAGGCACTTATACACACAAACAAGCGAGAGCAACCTTTCAATGCCTCTTATGGAAGAAGAAAGAAAGAAAGAAAGAAAGAAAGATATATTAACGTCTTCTAAGGCCAAAATTGGCCCATGAGACAAATGGTTTACAACAAAAAATGGGATATTTACCCATTCATCGAAAGTAAAAAAAATAAAATAAAAAAAATAGAGTTTTAAGCTCAATAGTTCTAGTAAAATAAAATAACAAACATGTTCTACAATGAAAATGATGTTATACTAGGCCTAATTTCATTTCCATCCAAGTCTCTCAAAGAGAAGCGGGAGGTCAAAGGGTTTCGATGTGGATATGGCCCGTGGCCCCAATGTAAAAGGTACCCCAACCATAGCCTCTAGTCGGCGTAGCTCATGTTCCCTTATCTTCTTAATCCTTTCTACTCCGTGTCGACTTGTTTTGAAGCCCAACATCCAAGGGCGTTTGGTTGTTCTTTGCGTTTCGGCTTCCTCAAGAGAGAGGCCGAGCGGCGTAAGTGTATCCACATTCATCGTCTCCCCTTGTTCCTGAAAAATTACACTAGTTACAAGTTGATGAATAGTAAAAGGGTTATGGTTAACACTTCGTAATTTATTCTCCCTATGTTGTTTTAGCTCTAAGATATACCTACCTAGTCTCTTTACATCCGGGCTATCTAATAGTTTGGAGAGGGTGGGAGAGGTTCCTAATATGTCTTGGTATTCCACTCATATCTCGGCATAAGTTGGGCACTTGCATGTGAAGTGATACTCATCCTCTATCTCTATGTGGCACAACCTACATAGCCTTTCCTCCCTAGGGACTCTAATAGCCTGACCATTCTCAATCTCAAGTTGGTGAGATGATATCCTAAGTTGTCCAATGGCCACCCTTAGTGCATTTGATAAGAATGTATCTAGATATCTTGGTCGTGTAATAAAACCTAATTGAGAGAAGTGCAAGAAGTGTTCCTTATAGTACAACATTTTAGATGGGAGTGACTCTCGTGGGGTGATCCATTTATATCGAGTGTAAATTTGCCATATTTCTTGGCGTATCACTTTATTACGGTCTTCATGAGATATTAGAGTTTGGTCAGTCCCATGGTTGTACTTAAGGGGGGGTAGGTTATTAATGTCTATGTCGTTTGCAAGTAACTAACTCACCACAGTGTTATACCAAGAGCTAGTGTCTCCAGACGCATGTAGGGATCGAGATGCCTCAAAGGCTCGATGGGATATCCTATCTTGTGGTTGGCTATGTATCCGATGAATAAAAACTACCACTTGAAATAGTGCTTTTACTAACATCGGGGGCAGATTGAACTCTGCTCTAATAATGTCATGTGGTACTGTTGATTTGCTTCGGAGTTGACGTGATAACATCGTCACAAAGGTCTCTCTAATTGCGTCCACATGAAAGATGGTAGACCTGGAGCCCATACTACTGATGCATACATGAGGGAAGGGGTCACTAATGAGTCGAAGAGCCTCTTTTGTAAAGACTTTATTTTTTGCTGCTAGTTGAAAACAGACTCTACTCTTTGCAACTATTTTTGCTACTACTATGTAACAGCCTTCTCACAGCTTGGCTGTGTCTATTTTTTCTATCAACTATTCTGCGGCTGCTATTAACAACTTTTCTTAGTGTCATCCTTATGGTGGAATACTGTAACTTTGGTAAATAAAATCTTGTATTTGTAATTTAATAAAGCTATTTTTATCATATAGTATTTCAATTCTTCTTTAATCCTATACTATCTGCATCTGTTGTTTGTGCTTGTCTCTCTCCCTTTCTTTTACAAACTCTCCTAATTCATAACCCGGGTGCTTCGACGTATTGATCATGAGGTAGGTAGGATACCATTGCCTCTTTCACAATATGATAGACTCTAAAAACCAATGATGGTTGGGACTGTTCTTGTTATCAAAGACACCAAAGAGGCTACAAAACCACATCAGTCAAGAACCCTCACAACCTTCTTCAGTACCATCACCTCTCTGTGCTATCTTATAAGTCAATAAATGAAGCACAAATAGAGTTTCATCCACATCGTTCAGGCTGGGTTACGAGAGATCATGCAATAATAATGTTTTCGTGCATGTTGGCAATATATAACTTTTTGTCTCGTACAATTTACTCCTTGAAGGCATTCCTGTATGCAGTTAATTTGTAAGACCAGAATATTCTAGACCATAAATTGTTATAAGTAAATTGATGTGTGGACACAAATGTGTAAATATAAAAATATGATATGATGCAAGTTTTTCCTATATAATAATGCAGTCGGTTATGCAATTCTTTTACATTTACAAAATTTTACTTCTAACTTTTACAGATTAAAGGAAAAGGTGGGGGTTATGTAAATAATCTTGCAGTGACATGTGTTCGAAGTGGACAAAGCAAAGCCTTTCGAGTTTTACAAAAGCCTGAAAGGGCTCCAGTTAGGTTTCTTCGAACATCTCCTTCTGGCAGGTTTATCTCATATGTCCTATAATATGTGCTTGGACTTTCACATTCTAGTTTTTAATGCTGCTATTGAGTTCAGTACTTCAATTCAAACTCTAAAGTAAAATTCTAAAAATGAACGAACAAATTCAAAATGTTAAAAGTAGTCTGATTGCAGATATAGCAGACCAGGGGCATGAAGATAATAATGTTGATTACTCTAAAAAAATGACAGATTAGGGATTCAATGAGTCATTGAATTTGAAAAAGTATTGGTTGTGGAAAGAATCGGTTAGCTCTCTCATCCACACTTGGAAACTGCTTAGCATGAAATGTGGGGATGAACAATCTGTTGTGTTGGCATCCTGGCATAACTTTACATTTTTTGTCATTAAGCATGCACTGAGAAGATGTTAAGCATCCATCAAGCCCAAGCATTCTCAAGGTCACATGTGTACTCATCCTTCGTGGAACATCTTAACACTGCATGTATGCTACGCTATTTCGAAGGAACAATACCTCTGACAGTTGTCTGATTCTAGGAGATTATTTGCAGTTCTGTTCTGGCTGTGGATTTATAGACGATCTAGGATGAACTTTGTTTTCCATGAATAGTAGTTCAAATTTGCAAAATTTAAATTGGACAATCTTATTTGAAGTCACTTTAAATCTTAAAGTGGTATTATATGGCGATATTACTGTTTGTTTCAAAGAATCAAAATTAATGATAAGGATTCTGTAGCAAAGATTTCTATCTGTTTATTTTCTTAGGTACTTACTGATTTTATTTCGTGAAGCTCCTGCAGAGGTGTGGGCAATGACCAAAAATCCTCAAATGGTGAGATTCCCTCTGGTTTGCACCATTAATTGGACCTTTATATACTCTGTGATGGATTTTCGTATTTTTATTGAATGCTGCTTTTGATTTTCTTTATATAAAGATTTCTTGAATGATCTTCCTGCTTCTGGATACAGCTTCGTTCTTTGGCCCTTCCTTTCACAGTGATGGAATGGGCTTTGCCTCCGGCACCCAAGGTTAACACATCTTCACAACATTCTTCCACTTGGAAACCTTCTCCTTTTTACAAAGACAAGTCTGTAATAACTTCAACAACTGCTTCTGTCAATGTACCTTCTCTTGCATCTCCACGGTTGTCTGACCCAGGTACAGTACCATATATTCATTCTGGTCATGACTGAGGACCACCACAGGATGTCATCAATCATGAGGTTCAATTGATTCATTTTTGTATTTGTTATTTGTAAAGGTCCTGGACTTAACATAGACAATTCACAAGATGAATCAGCAGAAAGTTTTGCATTTGCTCTCGTAAATGGATCACTTGGAGTATTTGAATTACGAGGCAGAAGGGTTCGTGATTTCAGGTTTTCCCCTATATCTTCAGATGTCAGCTGGATCTGCTTGTGGAAAATGTGTTTACTTGAGATTAAGTACTGTGTCAGAATTTTAATTCTTGTTTTTTGGCACCAGACCCAAATGGCCCTCAGCATCTTTTGTCTCAGCAGATGTCCTAGTGACAGCCATGGCATACAGGACACCGCATGTGGTATACTAGTTTTCCTGCTTAACATCAAAATGTCAAAATGTTTCTGGTTGACAAATACAATCTTGGATGGTTGATGTTTTATAGGTGATGGGTGATAGGTCAGGAAATATAAGATGGTGGGATGTGACCAGTGGGATGTCTTCAACTTTTAATAGTCATCGTGGTGGGGTGAGGAGAATAAAGTTTGCTCCAGTTGCTCCAGGGGATCAAACAAGAGGTCGTGTTGCAGTTTTGTTCAATGATCATACCTTTGCTATATATGACCTTGTAAGTTAATTGTTATGTGAAGATAACTCTTGTGAGTATGTGTGATAAAAGAAAATAACCCTTTTCCAAATGTTTTCAGAATGAACCTAAAATAGCAATGTAACATGTTATGTCTCATTCAGAAGAAAGAAATGAAGTAAATTCAAATTATTAATTATTATATAGAGTATAAGAACCTGGTTGTATGATGTTAAGTGATGCCATCACAGGGTTCTCTTTCCTGTTCACATTCCTAGTGACTTTGATGCAAATTGTATCAGAGTTCTATAAATGACAAAGTTGTAAACATCAATCTAAAATTGAAATAATAATCTCAACTGGTTAAGATGTACTATTCATCATTATGAGATCTACCAGTGGGTATCAGCCACTTCTGTTTCAGTGTAGTCAAGATGTTTAATCTAAGGGATGCCATAGTTATATTTGTGTCATGGCTGTATGTCCGTTAGTTCCTTACTATCTACAGTTCTGGTTTGCAGAATACTCAAGATCCCCTAAAAAATGCAATTGTTCAATCTCAAATTGGTGGAATCTTGGTTTCTGAACTTGATTGGTTCCCTTTACGCTTTGCTGATAGTGACATCATGCTACTATGCATTGCAGGCGCCGATGGAAGTTTCCGACTACTTGAGGTCAATATGTATGGTTTCATATTTCTTTAGCTCGTAATTAGCATTTTCTTGGTTAGATATCTACAACACTTTTACTGCCACACATATTCATATACTAGTTTATAGTTAGGAGCTTACAAACTGTACATGAATCAATAAACAACATTAAACTTCAGAATGTGGTGTTGTAAATTTCCAACTACATTTTCTAAAGATAAGAAAGGATCGCTACGCCAAAAGGCATAATACCTTATTTGGGGGGGAGGGGATATCCTTAACTCATCATCTGAACAATTATTCTAGAATGTTGAAAGCTGTAATAAATTCTTTTAATCTCAACTTTCACCAAGTGCCCAAGAATTTATTTTGAAAATCATTGGTGGTACAATAAAGCATTCTTTGATTGGTGTTGTACAAAAAGATGAAATGGATAAATTTCCGTCAAGAACTATTCAGAAATTGCTTCTAGAATGTTCGGCATGCACACACTGCTTCTGGGTATTAGGCCCTCTTTCACATGAAATAGCCATCGGTTAAGAGCAGAGTTCCGCAGGGTTGGTGGTGTCAGTGGGTGTTGAAAGCATGGTGTTCAGCCGTATTCACGTTGTTGTATACAGTCTAGATTTTGTTGCAAATAAATTTAACTTTCTCTGTGAGAACCCTGCCATGCTATTTACAGTGCCCCTTGTATGGGCATCCATGCCCTGCCCATGCTGCCAGCATGGAGTTGATTGTGCTGACTCATATATTACTACACATGTCTATTTTACTGTAAATTGTAGAACCAATAACTCCCTTCGTGATAGGTCTTAATAGAAAAATGAGAAAGCACATTTGTTCAATAATATACATTGGTATGTCACAACAGGAGGGAGAAAATACAGAGATCGCTCATATTTACATGAGGAGAAACTTCCTCTTTATACAGGCCAAGATCTGGCCGTTGGGCTAACTAGCTGTTGGGATAGCCGTTATAACCTTTAATCATTCTCAACACTCCCCCTCAAGATGGGTGAAAAATATCCACTAAGCCCATCTTGTCACACAGTCTAGTAAGACTTACTGGCCCAAGTCCCTTTGTAAGGCAATCTGCTACTTTATGTTCAGTAGAAACATGACTCAATTTTAATTTCCATTATCAAGCTTCTCCTTGATAAAGAATCTGTCAATTTCGATGTGCTTGGTCCTATCATGCTGTACCAGATTGTTGGCAATGCTGATTGCTGACTTATTGTGACACCACAACATCATCTGATTTTCTTGATTCACCTTTAATTTTACTAGGAGAGTTCTTAGCCAAAACATCTCCGCAACTTCTACAGCAATAGCTCTATACTCTGCTTCTGCTGTTGACCTTGCTACTACTGACTATTTCTTACTCTTCCAAGAGACCAGATTGCCCCCAACAAACATGCAATATCCTGATGTGGATTTCCTATCATCAGCACAACTGGCCCAATCAGAATCTCAATAGCCCTCAATGTTAAAATGGCCATGTTTTCTAAAGATAAATCCTTTCCCAGGGGCACCTTTGAGATATCTCAGAATATGGTACACTGCATCCATATGATCTTTCCTCGGATCATGCATGTAGAGACGTACCACACTTACTGCAAATGAAATATCTGGACGGATGTGAGTCAAATAAATCAGCCGACCTACCAATCTTTGATACCTTTCACGATCAACTTTCTCTCATGCAAGTTCAGTTAGGTTGATCTTTTGGTTGATTGGAGAAGCTATGGGCCTACAACCCAACATTCCAGTTTCTGTGAGAAGATCTAATATATATTTTCCCTGAGATAGAACAACTGCTGCTGCTCCACGAGCTACCTCAATTCCAAGAAAGTATTGCAGCAATCCTAGATCCTTCACCTCAAACTCTTTACCCAATTGCACCTTCAGTTGGGTAATTTCTCCTTCATCGTTATGCATGATAATTATATCATCCACATACACAACAAGTAATGTAGTATGCTCCTTGTGTTGTCGGAAAAACACTGTATGGTCTGCATTGGTCTGTTGGTACCCCATACCCACCATAGCCCTTCTTAACTTGTCAAACCAGGCTCGAGGAGATTGTTTTAGTCCATAAAGCGAATTTCTTAGTTTGCAGACCTTACCTATTGTTTGAATTGTACCAAAACCTAGGGGGATATCCAGGTACACTTCCTCCATCAACTCTCCATGAAGGAATGCATTTTTTACATCTAATTGATGTAATTTCCAATCCTGATTCATTGCTAAGGAAATAAGTATTCTAATAGTGCTCATCTTCGCTACAGGTGCAAAAGTCTCATCGTAATCAATGCCATATGTCTGACTATATGCCTTAGCCACTAATCGTGCTTTGTATCGATCTATTTTTCCCTTTGGGATCTGTTTTATTGTAAACACCCATTTGCACCCAACCGCTTTCTTTCCTGGTGGTAGTGACACAATCTCCCAAGTTTTGTTCTTCTCAAGAGCTCCGAGTTCTTCTTGAATGGCTGCTTTACACTTTGGATCTTCTTTAGCAACCTGCCAACACTTGGGTAAAGTGACAGAGTCTAATGATGCAATGAATGCTCTATGTGTAGCTAATATGTTAGAATAAGAGATAAACTGAACAATATCATGAGGAAACCCATAACGATCAGGAGGGACTCCTGCATTGCTGTGAGAGGTCCTCCTAACCTGTACAGGAGAAGGAGAGGAAATCATATCACCTGTGATTTCTGGGTTTGGGAGTTCTATAGGTATTTCAGAAGTCGAGGCAGGTCGGGACATGGAACTTGATGGCACAAGTGGCACTGAATACATGTTCATATTTCCTTCCTTCTACCTCCTCTTCAGCTTATACACCTTTAGCTCCCCCTCAGCTTGATTCCCAACACATATAGGTTCCTTGTCTTCTTTTCCTTCTTCTTCCTTATCTCCTACGCTCACTTGTTTCTCAGCTGATGAGGGATCAACACAGGAATTGATCCTATTTTTAGCAACCTCTCACCATTATCTCCTTCCCTCGTATTTTCAGTCTCAATTAAGTCATCAAAGGGTGAAGTTACCTCTTGTTTATAATATGGCTCCGACTCTCTGATATGCACATCCATGCTCACAAATAATCTCTTCTCTACTGGACTTTAACAAATATAGCCTTTTTGTGTGGAAGAGTATCCCACCAATACAAATTTCACAACTTAGGATCAAGTTTTCCTACAGATGGTCTACTGTCCTTTACAAAACACACACATCCAAACACCTTCAAAGGAAGGATTCCAGAGTTATTCCCTTGCAACAACTCCACTCCAATACTCTAGAGGGCATTCTATTGATCAATGCGGCAACCGCCAAAACTGCTTGTCCCCATAGCTGCTTTGGGACATTCATAGAAATTATCATGCTTCTTGTCACCTCTAGAAGATGTCTATTCTTCCTCTCTGCTACTCCATTTTGTGCTGGTGTATATGGGCATGTAGTTTGATGTTGTATTCCTTGATCTGAGAGGTATGCCCTAAACGTAATGTTGACATACTTTGTTCCATTATCAGACCTCAACACTATTACTACTGCACCATATTGAGTTTGAATTGCTCTATGAAAATCTTTAAACCAAGCAAATATTTCATTCTTTTTTCTCATAAAATATAACCAAGTCACACGAGAGAAGCAGTAAATGAAAGAGACAAAATATCTATATCCATTAATAGAACTTGTGGAACACAGTCCCCAAACATCGGAGTGTATTACATCAAATGCATGGGAACTCCTATGACCTGAACTAACATATGAGCTTTTAGTAAGCTTACCAAATTCACATGTATCACAAACAAGTTTTGTTTTATTAGCCTTTTCAAAAAGGTGTGGATACACCCAACTCAAAACGCCATAAGAGGTATGTCCCATATGTTGGTGGTAAAGTATCAACAAGTCCTCATAACTCATTTTAGATCCCCTTACATCTGTTCCCTACATCTGTTCCCTCTACCATAGATGCTAATGCTGAATCCAGCCCTTCACGGTCCAAATACCATAGTCCACTATGCCATGTGCCAGTCCCAAGTCTCCGACGTGTCCCTTTCTCCTGGAATAACACCTTGGGAATATCAAAATAAACAACATATTTTAGTTGGAGTATGATAGAACTTATGGATAATAGGTTTATTGCGAAAGGAGCATGCAACACATTAGACAATGTCACGGAGTCCGTACATTTCACTGTACCTATACAAACTATAGGTTGTGTTGTACCGTCAACATTTTGAATGCACTAGCATTACCCGTCACATAGAGTATTTGTGTCGCTAGTACTTGTGGCCGAATAAGCATAGGTGGCAACATTACCTCCTTACATGAATGAAGTATCATCTGCGGCTCTTTGCTTTCTCCTAAGTATTTCTAAGAGAGCTTGATCCTCTTCGGTGAAGACCACCTTAGTTCCTTCCTCTTCTTCTACTACCATCAAGTTTGCCTGGTGACGTCCTCTTCTACCTCTTCGGCCCCCTCGATCACGACGTCTAGTTTCTCCACGTCCTCCATATTCTCTCTCCTTAGATGGTTTAGGGCAAGCATTCTTTAAATGACCAGCTTCACCACAATTGTAGCATTTTTGATTTTCACTTCCGCTTGAATTTGACACCATTAGTGCCGATCGTACCCCTGGAAGTCCGGTGGTGTCAAAGAGCAACTTCATTCTACTCTCCTCTTGTATCATAGTCACAATTGCCTCATCAAGTGCGGGAATTTCAACCTTGGCTAGAAGAACTGCCCTTCTATGATCAAACGACGGGTTGAGATGTTTCAAAAATTGCATGGTTCTTCTTTTAGCAGAAACCTCCTTGCTCTTACATTGAGGATCATTGCACACTGTCATAGGCGAGAAATGATCATATTCTGCCCATAAACGCTCCAGTTCTATGGCATATTCCTGAATCGTCCTATCTCCATGCCAGACGGCATCTATTTCCTGCTGATTGGAAATACTCTGATGTTATTTCCCCTCCTAGCATACGTCTTTGCAATTTCTCCCAAATCTCCTTCACACTTAAAATTCCATCAACAGTTGTGGCGATTGATGGAACCATGGAATTGAGAAGCCACGTATACAAAGACATTGGGGTAGCTCTCCATGTTTTCATTCACTACTCGTTTTAACAAGAGGTTCTTTCTCTTCTCCCGTTAGGTAGCCGTCTGTCGAACACAGTGCTCGGCCACAACCGAGGAATAGGATCAACTCACAGAAAACAGGAAATACAAAATGCACGAAGACAATAGAGAGAAGAGTACACAGGATGTTTTACGTGGAAAACCCTAAATGGGAAAAAACCACGGGAGTCCTCAAACTCCAACTATCACTATAAACAGAGATGTACAATGGTGAAGCTACAAGGCAACAACCTTGAGCTCACTGTCTTCGCCACAGGCGGCGGTAATACACAGAGGCAACGACCTCTTCATCTCTCTCTCTCTCTCTCACTCTCTCTCTCGGCTGCACACTTAGCTTCCTCTAAGTGGAAAACCAGAAAAAATAAGTAACAGCTACAAAACTGTTTGCCCTAAGTCATATTTATACACATATGACTTTCGGGCTATTTACAAATATAGCCTCAAGGGCCCTTGGCAAACATATTCACAAATATGTCCCCGCATCCGGATCTCTCTCGGGGTACATTCGTCATCCGGCTCCGTAACCGGGGTCTTCATCATCCGGCTCCGTAGCCGGGGTCTTCATCATCCGATTCTCGGACATCCGACCATCCCATCCGGAGGGACCGTAATCCCAACAAACTCCCCCTTCACTTCGGCATGGGATGTCTTTCCAGTCCGACCCTCTTCCGGCACGCTTCCAGCTTGTCGGGTGTGAGCACTTTGGTCAACATATCTGACCCGTTCTCATCCGTGAGGATCTTCGTCAGCACGAACTCCTGGTCTTCTATCCTTTCCCGGATCCAGTGATATCTTCGCTGGATGTGCTTCGTCCGGGAGTGATAGGCCGCGTTCTTCGCAAGGTGGATGGCACTCTGACTGTCGCAGTAGAGTCGGTACTCCTCCTGCCGGATACCGAGCTCTCTAATGAAGTCCTTCATCCATATTATTTCCTTGCCGGCTTCAACAGCCGCCATGTACTCCGCCTCCGTGGTTGACAACGCAACCGTCTTCTGCAGCCTCGACTGCCACGAAACAGCTCCCCCTGCATACGTCATCACATACCCTGATGTGGACCGGCTGGTATCTGCATCAGCCGACATATCCGAATCGGTAAAGCCGTCGAGTTCGGGCTTACCGGAGCCGAATCGGAGGCACACGTTTGCCGTGCCCTTCAGGTATCGGAGTATCCACTTGGCCGCGTTCCAGTGCTCTTTGTCGGGATTGCTCATGTACCGGCTCACCACTCCGACTGCATATCCTATGTCCGGTCTTGTACACACCATTGCGTACATCAAGCTTCCGACGGCAGAGGCATATGGTACTTTCATCATGTCCTCCTTCTCAGCCTTTGTCTTGGGGCTTTGCTTGCTGGACAACTTGTAGTTTGCCGGGAGGGTTGACCCGACCGGTCTTGCTTCCGACATGTTGAACCGGTGAAGCACCTTTGTCACGTACTTCTCCTGTGACAGCCACAACTGCTTCTTCTTCCGGTCCCGGATGATGTGCATCCCTAGTATTTGCCTTGCCGGACCCAGGTCCTTCATTGAGAAGGTTCGGTGAAGCGCTTTCTTCAGCATCTGTATCTTGACCTGGTCCCGTTCGACGATCAACATGCCGTCCACGTACAGGAGGAGTATTAGAAAGTCTCCTCCTTCGAACTTCTTCACAAACACGCAGTGATCGGACTGCGTTTTGTGGTACCCTTCGTCGGTCATGAAAGAGTCGAACTTCCGGTACCACTGCCGGGGAGCCTGCTTTAGTCCGTAAAGGCTCTTCTTCAACCGGCATACCAGGTGCTCCTTCCCTTTCTTCTCGAATCCTTCCGGTTGCTGCATGTAGATCTCTTCTTCGAGGTCACCGTGAAGGAATGCCGTCTTCACGTCCATCTGTTCTACCTCGAGGTCCATGCTTGCCGCTATGCTCAGCACCGTCCGGATGGAGGTCATCTTCACTACCGGGGCAAATATCTCGTCGAAGTCGACGCCCTTCTTCTGCTGGAACCCCTTCACCACGATCCTGGCTTTGTATCTCGGGGGGTTTTCGGCATCTCCCGGTTTCAGCTTGAACACCCACTTGTTTCGAAGTGCCCGCTTTCCTTTCGGCAACTCCACAAGTTCATATGTGTGGTTCTCATGCAGGGAATCCATCTCCTCCTGCATGGCACTTAACCACCTGCGGCTATGGGCGTCAAGCTTTGCTTCTTCAAAACTCTCCGGCTCCCCCTCGTCGGTTAGCAGCACGTGCTCTGGTTCCGGAAATCTCCGGGGGGCCCTTCTCTCTCTTAGAGGATATCTCCGTTCCGGAGCTTCGGTAACCGGCTCCTCCGTTTCCTCTTCATCCGAATCCATTTCGGGATCGGGGCCGGTTCCGGTATCAGTTTCATCTTCCTCGGCCGGTTCTGTTTCTTCACCGTCTTCGGCCGGATCCTCGAGTGCTAACCGGTCCCTTGCCGGTCGGGACTGCTCCTCGTAGAGTTGATCCTCACCGGTCGACTTGGAGCTCTTCATCTTCTTCTCCGACTCCCAGTCGGCGAGTGTTTTGTCCTCCATGAAGATGATATCACGACTCCGGAATATCTTTTTGTCGACCGGGTCCCATACTCGGTAGCCGAACTCGTCATCGCCGTAACCGAGGAATATGCATGGCCGGGTCTTTGGATCTAGCTTTCCTCTCCGGTCCTTTGCCACATGCACATATGCGAGACACCCGAACACCTTCAGATGCCGGTATGATACTTCCCTACCGGTCCACACTCTCTGCGGCGTGTCTCCGTCCAAAGGTACTGAGGGTGATCTGTTTATCACGTATGTCGCCGTCGACATTGCCTCAGCCCAAAACCCCTTGGGTAATTTCGCATGCGCCAGCATACTCCGGACCCTCTCCATTATGGTTCGGTTCATCCTCTCGGCCAGCCCGTTCAGTTCCGGCGTCTTCGGCACAGTAAACTCGAGCCGGATTCCCTTCGAGCGACAATACTCCTCAAATTGCCCTCGGTATTCTCCTCCGTTATCCGCTCGTAGTGCTTTCAGCTTCTTGCCGGATTCCCTTTCCACTCTTGCGTGGAGTTCTTTGAAGACGCACAACACTTGGTCCTTTGTCTTCAACGGTGCCGTCCACAGCTTCTGGCTATGGTCATCTATGAATGTTACGAAGTACTGGGCTCCGCCATGTGACTTCGTTTCTACCTGACACACATCAGTGTGCACCAACTCCAGTGGTGCGCTACGTCTCGTCGGTGGCCTTGAGTGGAAGGAGGTTCGGTTCTGCTTACCGGCCAGGCAATCGGTGCACTTCTCCAGGTGCACATGCTTCACTGGAATAAGGTTGTCTTTTGCAAGCCTCTTCGTCCCCTTCTCACTCATGTGGCACAGTCTCTTGTGCCACAGCTCACCGGCAGTGTCAGCTGCCACGTTCAGCTCCTCCGGACATAGCCGGGAATTCATCAGGTACAATGTGTTGACCTTCCGGGCCCGAGCCACTATCAGGCTCCCTTTGCTGAACTTCATGACACCGTTCCGGATGCTACCCGTGTAGCCTTCATCGTCTAGCCTCCCGGCCGAAATCAGGTTCAATCGAACCTCCGGAACGTGTCGGACATCCTTCAGCAGCATCTTGCATCCGGTTGATGTCATCAGCCACACGTCTCCTATGCCGGAAATCCGGCATGTACCTTCATTTCCCATCCGGACACAGCCGTGCTCACCGGCTGTGTAGGATGAGAAGTATTTCTTCTCCGGGGTCAGGTGGAACGACGCTCCGGAATCGACCACCCAGGTCATCTCTTCACCGGCAAGGTTCAGCTCCCTCTCTTCGGTAATGAGCATTATCTCTTCTTCACTTGCCGCGAGTGCCGTCGTTCCTTTCCGGTCCTGCCCTCGCCGATCCGGACCTCTCCGGTCCGTGGCTCCCCGGTATGCACCGTTTCGCTCCGGTGACTTCTTCGAATCGGCACCGTCGGTTCCGTTGTCTTTCCGGAAATGCCGACAGTTCTTCTGGAAGTGCCCCGGCTTCCCACAGTAGAAGCATGTAGGTCTTCCCCTCGACTGCGACCGTGTCCCCGACTTCTCCCGTCTTTGCGGACTCCGGTTCCGTTGTCTTCCCCGTTCCGATTCGGTAAGCAGCGCCTTCGAGTCGGAGGCCGGTTCTTTATCTCTCTGACGCGCTTCTTCATTTAGAATACTTGTCTTTACCGTTAGTAAAGACAAGTTCTCTTCCTTACAGGAGGTGCTGAGAGTAACTACCAAGTTCTCCCAGCTCTCCGGAAGGGTACACATCAGCATGATGGCTTGCATTGCGTCATCCAACGGGAACTTGATCGCCGCAAGCTGGTTCACGAATCCCATGAACGTGCTGACGTGTTCGACCATGCTCTCGCCGTCCCGGTACTTAAGATTCACTATCTTCCTCATCAGGGAGGTCCGGGTCAGAGCATTCTTCCTCTCATACAGTCCGGACAGCTTCTGCCACATCTCATAGGCGTTCGTATCGTTCGCCACATGTTGCAGGACACTTACATCGACATATTGCCGGATCGTCGCTACGGCTTTCCGGTTCAGGAGCTTCCACTCCGACTCTATTACCCCCTTGGGTATCTCGGCATTGTCGATCGGTTCGTACAGGTCTCGGACGATGAGAAGGTCTTCCATCTTTATCTTCCAGTCGGCGTAGTTCTGTGAGTTCAACACCATCATGCCCGGAGGCCCACTACCGCCACCTTCCATTTTCTGTGTTACCGTCGCTCTGATACCACTTGTCAAACACAGTGCTCGGCCACAACCGAGGAATAGGATCAACTCACAGAAAACAGGAAATACAAAATGCACGAAGACAATAGAGAGAAGAGTACACAGGATGTTTTACGTGGAAAACCCTAAATGGGAAAAAACCACGGGAGTCCTCAAACTCCAACTATCACTATAAACAGAGATGTACAATGGTGAAGCTACAAGGCAACAACCTTGAGCTCACTGTCTTCGCCACAGGCGGCGGTAATACACAGAGGCAACGACCTCTTCGTTTCTCTCTCTCTCTCACTCTCTCTCTCTCGGCTGCACACTTAGCTCCCTCTAAGTGGAAAACCAGAAAAAATAAGTAACAGCTACAAAACTGTTTGCCCTAAGTCATATTTATACACATATGACTTTCGGGCTATTTACAAATATAGCCTCAAGGGCCCTTGGCAAACATATTCACAAATATGTCCCCGCATCCGGATCTCTCTCGGGGTACATTCGTCATCCGGCTCCGTAACCGGGGTCTTCATCATCCGGCTCCGTAGCCGGGGTCTTCATCATCCGATTCCCGGACATCCGACCATCCCATCCGGAGGGACCGTAATCCCAACACCGTCAAGGCTTCTCCCTGCCAAGGCACCCGTAATCTGACATGACTAGCTCAAGTATTTGGCTGGTCCATCGAGTTTGAACTCAACTGGGAGGAGTTCAAGTCGAGGTGGTGGTTGTGTTCCTGTCACACTCTAGATGCTACAATCTCAGCTTGCGTCATGTATTTCACCAATGTTTTCACCTCATCCTCGTTCAATTTTGAGAACACCTCATCCATCTTCTCAACTTAGCCTATCTCTGCTCTCCTCTTCTGACTTCTTTTCTTAAGTCGCCTCTCAATCACATAGCAATGTCATCCTAAAAGGAGAAGCCCCCTTTCCTCTCTTGGATGCTAGGACAATGCTGTTCCGATCGCTGTCGTACCGGCAGAGGGGTGGATCTAGGGCTTTGCAGAGGGCGGATCTAGGGTTTTGCAGAGGGGCGGATCTATGCTCTGATACCAAATAGAAAAATGAGAAATCACATTTGTTCAATAATATACATCGGTATGTCACAACAGGAGGGAGAAAATACAGCGATCGCTCATATTTACGTGAGGAGAAAGTTCCTCTTTATACAGGCCAAGATCTGGCTGTTGGGCTAACTAGCTGTTGGGGCTGACTTGCTGTTGGGCTAGCCGTTATAACCTTTAATCATTCTCAACAGTCTTCCCCTTCTCGGAAAAAGTTTTAAAAATCACCTATCAAAGTTTTAAAAATCACCTATCTTATGTAATACATTCTTCCAATAGTTACAAACAGGATAAAGACAATTCATAGAATTTGTAGTGCAATTTGAAGCGTAAATTTTCAAAATATTTATCTCAATGAAAGGTTCATTTTTATTTGAAAGAAGGGGAAATTCATTTTATGAAGAAAAATGTGAATTCTTCACTTTGTGGATCCAGATACAATCAACCTGAGCAATATGCTTGTTCATTTATATTGTTGGGCTTAGGAGCTATGATAGATCCTCTCTAGAGCTGGGGAAAATTCTCATTAAAAATTTCCAAGTTTAAAGAGAGATGTGCCAGTTTCGTTGAGGAATTGCCAAGTGGTGGATCATTGCCTACGCACCTGAGACTACGATCAAAGTGGAATGCTTCATTATGTAGTATATAGAAACCCAAATCTTACAATATTAATGCAGGTAAGAAAAGAACCACTATTTTCAATGGTGTTTATTATGACAATCACTGTTGATAATCTACCTTCAAGAGAATCTGTATTAGGAACCTTTCTAAGGGCCACCATCGTCTTTATTGGATGCTCAAGGTGGAAAATAGTAAAGTACCAAGGAGCATTATGGTCTCACTGCTTAAGGGCGAAAGAAACTCTTATTTCATAAATTAGTATTCTCGTTGGGGAAAACAAGAATCGAGGTTTTAACATGTTACAAAGAATCTTGTAAGTTTTATCAAGAGAAGGAAATATACTTTTTATATTCTTAAATTGGTTGGGTTTTATTGTTCATGACAAATAGTTCTGCTGGATCAAAGTCCCGTCATGGATCTGTGACCAAAGCAAGTGCATATGAACACTTCCAGCCTATCCCATTTTGCTCTCCTGCCCTACTTCCATTACCACATGCTCTGGTAATGTTGATTCCTTTGATTGAAGCACATCTGTGAAAGAAAATATTGGATTAACCTGCAGCGTTCAAATTATTTTCTTTGTAGGCATTGCGGATGCTTCTGCAACTCGGAGTTCAGCCTTCATGGCTGAATGAGAAGTTTGCACGAATTTCTGAAAATTCCGATGATGGAGACCTTCGGAGCTTCATGTTGGAAACTTCACTTCCAGAATTAGGGGAAGTCGTGGTTTCTGAACTGTTGCTGAAGTCGTTAGAGCCTTACCGGAAAGCAGGCATGTTAGTAGATTTTTCGTGGTTTAAAATGTAACTTTCTAGACTATTTTTAAGAAATTCCATCGCAGGAAGATTGTTGGATCTCCAAAGATCACAGACGTATGCTACTTTGGCTTCAAAAGGCTCCACGTTAAGATTTGCATTTGCAGCTGCTCATTTTGGGGATTATAGTGAAGCGCTGTTCTGGTTGCAGTTGCCACATGCTCTAGGTATTCTGAATAGAGGGTCAAGTTGCTCAACGACATTTTTGAACAACATAACTGCCACATCTTTGGGAAATAGGCAAGCCTCTGTTAGTAATGCAATGTCTCTAAATCAACGTGTGGTTTTATCCAATTCTACTTCAACACTTCGAGCATTAGATCTGGATCAAGTCTTGGTAAGTTTACAAAGATTGGGTAGTTCTAATTTATTTCATGTTGGAACTTTTGCTCACAGCTACATGTGTTATGAAACAGCCTGTTCAGAAAGCTCTGGAAGTAATTCCAAACGACCAAGCACTGGTATATGCAGTTGCCATGGAACGCATAAAATGGCATGATAAACTGCAAGGCCCTGAAGCTGTTCAAAAGCGTGTCCATGAGTATGTTCATGTATTTGGAATTATTTTTTGAAATATGTGTTAGTGTTGGATTTCTGATCCTCGTTTTTGTACAAGTAGGTATATTTCTTTAGGTGATTTTGAGGCTGCTGTAACATTGTTGCTTTCAACTCCACCTGGAAGTGCAAACTTCTATGTTGATGCCCTCCGCGCAATTTCCTTGGCATCTGCTGTTTCTCCTGCATTACACGAACTTGCAGTGAAGGTATTGTAAGAGATATATTCATCTTAAGTGTTTCGTGTAGATCATGCTTGCCATCTGAGCAATCAATATAACTGTAAAGCTTAACTGGACATGTTATGTAGGTTATAGCTGCCAACCTTGTTGCCACCGATAATTCTCTGTCAGGAACACATCTTCTGTGTGCTGTTGGATGCTATCCAGAGGCCTGCACGCAGGTTAATACTTATCTGAATTAAGTGTAAACTCAATTAGAGAGATCCATTTCCTCTCATATTTCTCTTCTTTTATAATTTGAAATGTTTTTTCTGAATTGAAAATGTTTACAGCTACAAGATACTGGTCGATGGCTTGATGCTGCTACATTAGCAGCTGTTCACCTGCAAGGAGCTGATTATTCAAGGTTTGAATTTATTATCCACAGTATTAACTAGATCTCAGAAATGCTATAATGATTTTCTTCAATAAAGGAATTAATTGGATTCTTATCATTGTCATCAACTTGCACCATAAAATAGTATTGCATCTAATAAATTATTATGTACTTCATTAAACCATTCTTCAATCACCAATCACCTTCAGAAAAAATTGACAGGTCATGTGAAAGAGAATAGTTCTTTATTTCTTTATGTAAAAACTATCCTTCTTGGTTCTGTACATTTTATATATGAAGTATGTACATGAAAGTCTCAGCATTGAAAGATGATCATCTGTTCATATATTGCGTATTATCTTTAAAATCTTTTATCTACATTTGAGTTATTATATCTGTTTGTAAAAAGCTCTTCTCTATGCTTCTTAATGAATATATTCTTGCGGTATTCCTGGAAATATTAAGTTTGATTCTTGATTCAGCATTACTGTCACTATTTACTTCCTTTTATACTGGTTGATTCTTTGCATTCTGCATGTGTACATATTTCACTCTTTGTTTTACCCATGGGAGTTTGAGTTATCCTTCTTTACATAATCATTTAATGAACGGCTACTTATATATATATATTCAACAACCCTTGAGATGATAATTTATGTTATTGATGTCTGCGTGATAATTCAGAGTTTTGCAACGATGGGCAGACCATGTGCTTCATAATGAAAACAACCTATGGAGGTGAATGTTGAGGCATAACGTTTGTAGATTTTATACTAGTCTTGAGTTTCTATTAATGTCTGAAAGATCAAATTTTATTACAGAGCAATGATATTATATGTGGCTGCTGGTGCTTTAACCGATGCACTTGCTGCATTGAGAGATGCCAAACAACCTGATACCGCTGCCATGTTTTTATTGGCTTGCCATGAGTCAATGAAGGTAGCCTTATCAGATGCTACACTAAATCTTGAAGAGGAACCTCCATCAATCACAGAAAATATTGTCGTAAATGAGCTGAACCTGCCTGGGGATTTGAATAAGAAAAAAGAAGAAATACGTGCAGTGTGTGAATATTATGGACAATATCAGATAGCGTTGGCACATCTATGTACTGGAGTTGCACCTGTACTTACCTGAAATATCAGAATGTTTGTCATGTCTAAAGTCAAACACTTCGTTTTGGGGAGTTAATATATCGTTCGAGTTCCTTTTTGGCGATTTTATAAATAGTTTTGAAGTCAGTGACAGTAACAATCAGAAAGGTCTTCGACACCACCAAAAAGTTTTAATGAGGCAACTTCTGACAGCTTTGGTGTTTGAGGAATTTATTTTCCAACCTTAAAAGAATATATAGAGAGAACAACAATCCTCTTCGTTCCTGCAAGCTTGTCAGAACAGTTCATCGTTGTTGCAGGTGTCATTATAATTTGGATGAAGATCTTGAACCCCATACCTATATTCAATTCAATTCTTTTCCACTTAACCACCTCTGTGAAATTTTTTCCTTGATGTCTACGTCTCAGGTAACATTTTTCATTGTACAAAAAGTTAAATACCTTTGATCCCTGAGCAGTGTAACTACTGCAAAAAGGGATCCCATATTGATCAGGGTGTGTAACCACCGTTACTTTAAGCAACCAGATTTTTTTTACCTTTGATGTGTTTTTATGTAGCGAAGGGTTATCATAGAGATGCTTGAATAAAATTTTAAGGTTTGTAATTTGCAAACCCTGTGAGGCACTACTGTATATTGCATTCCTTGTATTGTTACAGTATGACTTTCTGAATGATTTGATAAGCACAAAGGATGGTGCACAAATATCTTCAGTATCCAATTGATGATATATTTCTTTCTGCTATTTGACCTTTTACACCTTCCCCTTTTCAATATCTTTCATATTTCACTCTCAATCTCACTCACCCTGCGCTAAATTCTTCTGTAATTCTTTTCGATTAGTAATTTTTAAGCTGCATTTTCTTCTCTCATTTTTGATATATTGGTGGTGCTTAATAGTTTGGGGCTCATCTCTCCTTTATCCAAAATCGTTTTAATGTGTTTTTCAGCGTTAGGTTATTGCTGTAGTGTGTACAATTGAAAATCCAAGTCTTGCATCACATGGAACGTCAAGACACATGTTAAGGCTAACATAAGTAGACTATGCAAACACAGGCATGTCCCTGGCCCCTTGTGACATAATCATGAGTTTCACATACACACACACATGAAATATATAAGTAATTAATGTTTGGATGATAGGAGATGTGACAATTTACGATAGTATACCAAGTTATTACACTATGTAGAATTAGGGGGTAGTGCGCCACGAGGTTTCTTGGGGTGGGTCAAGGGCTTTGTGTTGATATATAATATATATATATACATCTTCTCATAGCTCATCCATATCTAATTCCACAATGTGTAATAACTTGGTGTGATATTGTAGATTGTCACACTTCTCAAGATCTAAAGTTTGTGTTTTACTAGTGTGAATAATGTAGATTGAGGCAATATTTACTTTCTTTAAATGTGTTCCGTTTTCTTTGATGACTATCCTAGGTAACATATGTGCGCTCCTCTTCACATCACACTTTGGTGTATAGGTTCTACATGTTCCATGTTAGGGTTTCCTATTCATTAGGAGTGCCAAAATCAGCATGAAATATCATGAAGAACATTTTATCAAGTTCTTACTTTTAGCCCTTGAAATCTCAAGGACTTGAGTTGGCACATGAATTGTCTGAACAAAATGATAATTCATTGTTGCTTGAGATTAGACTCATCAAACCATAAGGGGTAGGCACAATGGGAGTAATGACTCATTCTCCACAAACTTGCATTGTGGACTTTCATGTGGTTCCATTTGGATTGGGGAGTGTCTTATGACATGGTAAAATTATTGGGGGATGTTATTATTCCCTAGAATAAGAATGAATACCAACTGGAAAATCAATCCATTAGTTCAACTTGCTCATAAATAGTGCAATATATTCTTGGAGATTTTGACTATTTTAATATCTAACATCACTCCTACAATCACCTCATAGTTATTAACAATTACGAGGATCATAAAGTTTTTAATGGTTGGCCTTTATAATGGTTGAAAGCATGTTTATAGTCTCCAAAGCATCCAATTTATTAAAGTAAGAAATATTTTGTCCTTGATGAATAGTAGTAAATAATCATCTTCATTCTTGATTAAGAAGAAGTTTCGCATTTTGTAGGATTATTTAGGATGAGTGGAACTACATGATATGATGTGAACTTTTGCTAGAATTTCTCATTCTGTCCTAAAAACAATGGAGTCAAGATTACAATTTAGAATAATGTCTTATGTTCTTTGTCCTCTCCAACACTTTTCATCTAATCTTGTGGCGAACAACTCATGTAAAATATTCATATTTGATATTCAAATAATGTGATGTACATTGTAGATTCAAGTTTACTTGTTGAATGGAGAAACTGCACACAATACTTGTTAGAGCCCATTCATTATCTGCCATCTGAACCATAACTTCCATGCAACTTAGCTCACACTTACTATGATGTAAGACAATGCATTGGGACAGATGTAATGAGAGTAATCGACTATCCACACTTTGCCCCTACACAAGTTTGGGAATTTGAGTATCGCATTTTGATACAATGCTTTGCTTTCAATCACATATGTCTATGCCTTCCACACATCTTTGACCAAAACCAATCTTTGCAAAAATTTCTCTCACAATCACGATGTGCACTCTTGATTGCGACACCCGTTAGTTCTTGAATATCGAGAGTTGGTACACACTTTCACAAAGTACTCTATGAAAATGTTATATTTTTGGTCTTGTAGGTTATATTTGACCTTCGAAGATGATAATAAAATCAATACATCTATCTATCCCTCTCTCTCATTGACAACATTAATAGTAGGTTAATTAAAACTTAATAGAACCTTTAATATTAACTAGAATAAGACACACATGAAGACAATAAGGTTGTCTTAGCCGGCTATGTCTGTTGGTGAGCCAACTAGTTGCAGGGAAGCGAGTAGGATCTGTTATTGAGTTAAGCAAACTACAAGAAGCAACAGGAGAGAAGATTTGTGCACTGTTACAAAATAGACAGAGATGAACAAGATGAAGTCTACAGTTACATAGAGAGAGAGAGACAGTTGTGCTCAAAGAGATACAACTTTACATTAACCATTGAACTCACTTTACAAGATCCGTTACCTACTTAAATAGTTAGGTAAATTGTGTGTTTACACTAGAGATACAATATGGGAAGAGTGAGACTTTAAGCCCAACAAACTCCCCCGTAAAAGGACTACTTTGGTTACATACTTTAAAATATTATGTGCAAAAGCGTTGTGTGTGAACACAGCCGGCTCTGTCAAACAACAGAAAACATACAATTACGAATACACAGAGTAGGAGAGAGAGAGAGAGACCGAGAAAGTAGACAACAACTTCTATTATAGAACGACTAAGTACATACAAATGTGCTCACGAGTCACAAAGCACTTTTTTAGAAGCCCTTTGACAAGGCTGACATGAAGTAATGGCAAGTACTTCAATGCTCTTGGAAGAGGATGTGACACTAACTCACCTATATTAGGCCTATTTACTAGAATAGGCCTATGGGCTAGTGACGTTCCAAATCGACTTACTTAGTTGTTCCATCATCCAGTCTACCATCTAGATCTGGCATCCAGGTTGTTTGGCCGATCTGGCATCTGGTCTGGAACCCTATCCGGAACTTAGGGTTATCCGGACGTATCGTATCGGATCCGGCTTGCGGCTTGTCTAGCCGACCGGCCCATGTTGAACTTAGCCTAAGTGAGCCTATCTGGACGGATCGTATCGGACTCAGCTTGCGGCTTGTCCATCCGACCGGCCCATGTTGAGCTTGTCCACTCAACACTCCCCCTCAAGCTCAGCTTGCGGTCGGTTCCCTATGTCAACATCCGTTAGTTCTTGCTTCCGGCTCCTCTTGGCGTCTTCACGCCTTGCTCGTGCTCCTCGTCTAGTTGACCACATGTACGAATTGACCGAGTTGCCGAAAGGAAACAAGGCATTCCGTAACAAGTGGGTAATACAAATTGAAGCCAGGAGAAAGGTGGAATCCACCTAGATACAAAGCTTGAATTGTTGTGAAAGGTTTAGAGTAGAAGAAGGGTTCGGATTTCGACGAAATATTTTCCTTGGTAGTAAAGATGACATTGATACGAACAATGTTGAGCATAACAACCATCATGGATTTGGAAGTTGAGCAGTTTGATGTCAAGACTTCCTTTTTGCATGGAGATTTAGATGAAGAAATCTACATGCACCAACCAGAGGGATTCGTGGAGAAAAGAAAGGAGAACCTGGTTTGCCGGTTGAAGAAAAGATTGTACGGGTTGAAGCAAGCACCCCGACAATGGTACCGAAATTCAAATCCTTCATGGTGGATCACAGTTTCAACAAGACACAAGCCAATATCTGTGTCTTTCTGAAGAAATATGATGGAGGAGACTTTCTCATCCTCCTATTGTATGTTGATGACATGCTAATTGTCGGAGAAGACCTAAAGAAAATCGAAAGCTTGAAAAAGGCTTTGAACAAATATTTTCTTATGAAGGATATGGGTTCGGCAAAGCATATTCTGGGATGTACATTGTTCGCGATCGGACAAATAAGTTGTTGTGATTGTCACAGGAGAAATATGTGACGAAGGTGCTCCAGAGATTCAACATGCAAGGCGCAAGGCCGATCGGCTTGACACTGCTGACAAACTGCAAGTTGAACGGAGGCCAATGTCCGAAATCGGAGAAGGAGAAAGATGAGATGAACAAAGTATCGTATGCCTTAACCGTAGGAAGCTTGATGTACACAATGGTCTGCACCAAGCCAGACATCGCATATGTAGTTAGATGTTGGGAAATCGGTCCCTCTAGATAGGATCCGGTTATGAATGAAGAGGACCCGATGAGAACCGGAAGAGATCTGGAAACCGGATCGAATGGACCCTGTGAGAACCGGAAGTGAAGACATATTTGTAAATATGTTTTGAGTAAGCCTATTGAGGCTATATTTGTAAATAGCCCAAAGTTCATATAAGTATAAATATGACTTAGGGCAATCACTTTGAATGTTGTGGTCATATTGTTGTATGTGCATAACTGCTGTACAGAGAGCGATTGACAGAGAGAGAGAGAGAGAGAGAGAGAGAGAGAGAGAGAGAGAGAGAGAGAGAGAGAGAGAGAGAGAGAGAGAGAGAGAGAGAGAGAGAGAGAGAGAGAGAGAGAGAGAGAGAAACAGAGTGATACTTTGTTGTAACCGCCGGCTGGCGAAGATACAGAGCTCGAGGTCATTGCCTCTGAGTCTCTGATTGTACCTTTCTCATATAATGATAGTTTGGAGTCCGTCAGCTCCCGTGGTTTTTCCCTATTTGGGTTTTCCACGTAAACATCCTGTGTATTTCCTTTGTGTACTCTCTACTTCCCATTTCTGTGTTTCATTCTCATTGAAGTGATTCAAGACTCGGTTATGGCCGAGCAATATTCCATGCTATTCTCATCAAACTAGTATTAGAGCGAACAACACATGAAATGGAAGAATCGTTCGGCGGCATGTTCAAGCTCACCGGCTCCAACTACTCAGTGTGGAAGTCAAAGATGAGGGATATGCTGGTGGTTAAAGACCTTTGGTTGTCGGTTCAGTTCGGGACAAGAGACCGGACAAGATCGACGCCATGGTGTGGGAGGTGATGCACATGAAGACTATGGCATATATCTGGCGCTTCATCGACATGAGCCTGTACAACAACTTTAATGAAGAGAGCAAGGCTCATGAACTCTAGGAGAAGATCGACATCATGTTCCAGAACAAGAATGCTGTTAATCGGGTTTTGGTATTCCGGAAGTTAGTGAGGCTCCGGTACCAGGACGACTCAAGTATGATAGAGCACATGCATTCCTTCTAGGGACTGATTCACCAGGCAACCTCGTTGGAAGTACCTCTCGCCGATGAGGTATTCACATTACTCCTGCTTGGTTCCCTCCCGGACAGCTGGGAGACGTTAGTTGTCACGTTGGGCAATGCCAGGCCGGAAGGAAAGCAGTTTTCCCTAGCAAGGGTAAAATCAAGCTTGCTAGATGAAGAAGCTCGTTGGTAGGACCGGGAGTGAAGGCCTTAGTCACAGAAGATGACCACAATCGGGGAAGAGGACGGTATCGGAGTTCCCAAAACCGGGACTAATCGGGGACGAGGTCGAAGTCAAGGGGGAGGCCTACTTGCTTCTATTGTGGGAAGCCGGGGCACTTCTAGAAGAACTGTCGGCATTTCTAGAAAGAGAAAGAAACCGACACTACCGATTCGAAGAAGAATTCAGATCGAAATGGTTCGGACCGGATCGAAAAGGAACGTCGGCGATCACGACAAGTGAAGAAGAAACTGATGGTCATTATTGAAGAGAATGAGTTAAACCTTGTCGGCGATAAGACAACATGGGTTGTCGATTCCAGAGTGTCGAATACAAGTGTATAATGGACGTATTCACACTATCTCTTTGTATAGATCAAGTTTGGGCCATTTGTGTAATTAGCATAAATGGTAGTTGCCCTAAGTCGGTCCCTATATAAAGTGACCTTGTAACCTTTTTGTAAGGTTGGTTGTATTATTGTCTTATGGAATAAGAAAAGACTCTTTGTGTGTGTGTGTGTGTCTCTCTCTCTCTCTCTCTGTGCGCGATCTTGGAAACTGTCATACGCAGGTATTCAACCCTAATCGAATGGTATTTGATCTTCCGCATTGACGGCCTTGTTCCCAACATCTGGTATCAGAGCCTGCACAGTATTCGGTCCTTCAATCCGCCGTCGGCCGTCGTCTCAGCCTGCACAGCATTCGGTTTCCTACGTCATTCGAAGAAGAGAGAAGAAGAAAAACGAGGCTTGCATCTCATCGCGTTAGATCATCTTCGCTTGGAGTAAGCCAACCGGCTGTACTCTGTTCCCTGTGATCGTAACCGCTCGAGGTGAAATCCCCTTGTGCAACACTGACACGATCGTGCTCCACTCGGTTAAACGGCATCCGAAGAGGTCATCAAACGCTGCTCGCCGCTCATTGTAACCACTCGGTGCAGATCGGTCTCAAGACAACAACCCCAATTCGTGCTTCATCTGGCTGATCGACATTCGGGAGGATCAGTTGGATCCGTCTCTCTCGTCGCTGTAGTCACCCGAAGCAGAATCGGTCCAGACAATTGGTTTCAATAATCGATATTTGGCATATATATTCGGAAGCGAACCGGGCTCACTCCGACTCGGCAACATTCGGGAAGACCAGTCGGTTCTGTCCCTCAAGATACCGGAGTCAATTCGAGCAAGTTCAACAATACATATATCCGAAGCCGAACCGACTCGGGTTCAAATCCGACTAGAACGATATCGGGTGAGCCAATCGGCTGCACTCCAACGAGGTTCATAGTCGACTCCGAACTGAGCTTCGTCAACCGAAACCAAATTTGATGGCATCCACATCCGGCTCGTTAGAAATGAGTCTACGAAAGTTCGATGGATCGAACTTCAACTTCTGGAAGGAGCAAATGCAGGACTATCTCATAGTCAAGGGGCAAATCGATCCCATCGAAAATGAAGAACCTCCAGAAGGATACAAACCAATTGAGTGGCAGAAGCTGGACAGAATCGTCTGCGCCACGATTCGGATGCACCTATCGGAATCGGTATACTTTACGGTGCAATCGTGTACGACAGCATTCGAACTGTGGAAAACACTGTCGGACACTTACGAAAAGAAGGTCGCTGCAACAAAGATGTTTCTGATCCGGCGCCTCTACAACTTGCGGATGAAAGAATCCAATTCGGTTCAAGCACATCTCAATGAGTACGAAAGCATAAGCTCCCAAATCTCATCTCAGGGGACGGCAATCGAGGATGAACTCAGAGCAATGATACTCATGACCAGCCTTCCCTCATCATGGGAAACTTTCGTCACAACCGTGTGCAACGCGTCAACCACGGCTGTTAAATACTCCGAAGTCACGAGCGCAATCCTGACCGAAGCAGCTCGGAGAAAGTCTTTCGCCAAAGACTCAACAGACGACGCTTATGTAGTACAAGGTTCGATAGACCGATCGAACATACGAGGAAGAGATTCCTCACGGTAGCCGAACAATCAGCGAAGACGGAGCCAGTCACGGGATAATCGAATCTGCAACTATTGCAAGAAACCCGGACACATCAAAGCCGACTGCCGCGCACTCAAGAACAAGAACGACAAGTCTCAGAAATCAGACAAGAAGAGTGGCCGGCATGAGGAGATCAATTACGTCAGCTTCTCAGCCGATGTACTACCAAACGACCCGAATATACTATCAATCGAAAATCCAGTCGGATTAGAAGTTCTGCTCACGACTGAAGAATCGAGCACATGGCTCTTAGATTCGGGCGCGTCATTTCACGTGACTCCTCATCGATCCCAATTTCGGCAATATACGATCCGTCACTCCGACTCAGTTCGAGTCGGCAACTCGCAACACTGTGACATCATTGGAATCGGCACAGTAGAGCTCAACCTTGCAGGTGGCTCTACACTTGTACTTCACAATGTCCGACATGTACCCGAGCTCTCAAGGCCATTGATCTCAGTCGGACAACTAGATGAAGACGGCATTCGTGCCGGTTTTTCTTCGGGAGGGTGGACACTCCACAGGGGGAACCTCCTGCTTGCTAGAGGACCCAAGATACACTCACTGTATCCGTTACATGTTACGCTCAGAGAGGGTAACTTGTTTTTGGTGGATATACCTGTGTCATCACTATGGCACAGAAGATTAGGACACCTCAGCAAGGCCGGCATTACGCACCTATCTAGAGCCGGATACATCCCTAAACTCTCCTTCTCGAACCATCAATTCTGCGAACATTGCCAGTATGGCAAACAAGCAGCCGCATCACACCCGACATCAGCACCAAGAGAAACGAGACCTCTCGATTTAGTCCACTCGGACGTCTGTGGCCCAATGCCGCATCAGTCTCTCGGCGGTGCCTCTTACTTCGTCATTTTTATTGACGATTCGACTCGCAAGGTGTGGGCTTAACCAATTCGCACCAAAGATCGTGTCTTCTCGATCTTCTCCGATTGGCTCGCTATGGTAGAAAATCAAACTGACCGAAAACTGAAATGCTTTCGGACCGACAATGGGGGAGAGTTCAAATCAAAAGAATTCGTCAAATTCTGCCAACAACGCGGCATCCGACGTGAATTTACGGCACCACACAGTCCGGAGCAAAACGGGATTGCAGAACGCATGAATCGGACAATCCAAGAACGGATAGTTTCCATGCTCCAACACTCCGGACTGTCGGATGGCTTCTGGGCAGAGGCTCTACTCACGGCAGTACACATAATCAATATGTCGCCAAGCAGACCTCTAGGACTTCAAATTCCTCAGGAACTATGGATCGGCAGTAAGCCGAATTACGACAAGCTGAGGATCTTCGGATGCGAGGCGTACGCCCTTATTCCGAAAGATGATCGCCGAAAACTTGCACCTCGGTCCAGGAAATGCATTTTTCTTGGATATGGATCAGACGGCGAAATGGGATACTGACTCTGGGACCCCGAACGCAGACAAATCGTTCGAAGTTCGGACGTTGTGTTCAACGAGTCGGCTATGAATCCATCAGTCGAAAAACCGATCGAAGTCCGAAGGGTAACATTTTCCGATGTGCCGACCCTTCAAGAAGGCCCCGCTCTTAACACACGGTCAGCTTCACGGGTAGCTGAACCTTACACTACCGACTCGGACAACTCTGACTCGGTACAGCCGAATGATTTGCTTTCGGACCATCCGACCTCGATACCCGATGCGACCAGTCCAATCATACCTCGACGATCCGAGAGACTGTCGCAACCACCGGAGAGGTATTCTCCTGGAATTTTCTTCACCGACGCCGGCGAACCGACGTCTTACGAAGAAGCATCGACATCTGTCGATTCAGCCACCTGGCATCTGGCGATGGAGTCGGAAATGCACTCCATTCGGGCAAACAAGACTTGGGATCTGGTCGAACTACCTAAGAATCGACGTGCTCTTCCTTGCAAGTGGGTTTATCGACTAAAAGAGACGTCTGATTCGACCACCCCAAAGTACAAGGCCAGATTAGTTGCGAAGGGCTTCCGACAAGAATATGGCGTCGACTTCGACGAGATTTTTTCACCAGTGGTGAAAATGACAACCCTTCGTTTTCTACTCGGCGTAGTGGCAGCCGACAACCTGGAGCTGATTCAGCTAGATGTCAAAACAGCCTTCCTCCATGGTGATCTTGAAGAGGAAATTTATATGGAGCAGCCAAAAGGCTTCGTGGCAACTGGCCAAGAACATCTAGTCTGCCGACTCAGGAAGAGTCTATACGGCCTCAAACAGGCACCGCGACAATGGTACAAGAAGTTCGATGACTTCATCCAATCGATCGGCTTCTCAAAAAGCGATGAGGACCATTGTCTTTTTACCAACATAGCTCAAGATGGATCACCCATCTTCCTCATCATTTACGTGGACGACATGCTAATTTCTGGACGCCACGCGGGCGAACTTGCCGATCTCATTCGGCAACTGCGGTTGAAGTTTGCCATGAAGGACCTCGGTCCGGCTCGACACATACTCGGCATGAAGATTAGTCGGCATCGCGATAAACGACATCTTTTTTTGTCTCAGACCGACTATATCAGACGTGTCTTGGAACGCTTCAACATGCAATCAGCCAAATCTGCTTCAACCCCGCTCCCCATGAATCTTCGGCTCTCTCAGCGAGACTGCCCGACATCCGGTCCGGAGGGGGAAGATATGAAGTCGGTACCGTATGCACCAGCAGTCGGCTCCCTTATGTACCTGATGGTCGCGACACGGCCTGATATTTCTCATGCCGTAGGAGTCGTTAGCAGATTTATGCACAATCCCGGCCGATCGCATTGGAACGCAGTCAAGCATGTGTTCAAATATCTGGCTGGCACAAAAGACCACGGCATTCTTTTCAGTCCGAACTCAACCGCAGGCGTAGTCGGTTACACCGACTCGGACTTCGCCGGCTGTATAGACAGTCGGAAATCAACAACTGGATACTGCTTCAAATTCGGCAATGGAGCAATCTCGTGGAAGTCGAAACTTCAGGAGTGCACAGCGACCTCAACGACCGAAGCAGAATATGTAGCTGCGTCCGACGCTGCAAAAGAAGCTTTGTGGCTCGGCCGGCTGGCGCACACGTTTCGACAAGTCGACCATGACTCGGCCCCAGTTGTCTATAGCGACAGTCAAGGTGCTGTTGCCTTGTCGAAAAATCCGGTTCACCACAACGCCTCCAAACATATCAACGTTCGATATCACTTTGTTCGGGACTGCGTCATTTCAGGGAAAATCGGTCTAGAGAAAATATCCACAACCGACAATGTCGCAGATGGAATGACCAAGTGTCTTTCGGCAGACCGCTTTCGGTCCCTTCGGCATCAGATGGGCGTAACGACGAACCAGTCCGGCTAGAGCCAGACACAGCGCAGGATGGTTTCCGACAACCGACATCAGTTCCTTAATGATCGGCTTCAACTCTTCCGACCCGACCAGTCCGGTCTTCTGCCTTCGGACCCTGCCGACTCGAACAAAACTGATATGTCTGAGAACCTAGGTTTATACCTGTAATCTTAGATAACCCATGTATACGCCCATTACGGGGGAGTGTCGAATACAAGTGTATAATGGACGTATTCACACTATCTCTTTGTATAGATCAAGTTTGGGCCATTTGTGTAATTAGCATAAATGGTAGTTGCCCTAAGTCAGTCCCTATATAAAGTGACCTTGTAACCTTTTTGTAAGGTTGGTTGTATTATTGTCTTATGGAATAAGAAAAGACTCTTTGTGTGTGTGTGTGTGTCTCTCTCTCTCTCTCTGTGCGCGATCTTGGAAACTGTCATACGCAGGTATTCAACCCTAATCGAATGGTATTTGATCTTCCGCATTGACGGCCTTGTTCCCAACACAGAGCATCGTTCCACCTGTCATAGGTCTGGAAATGCTTCTCAGCCTACACAGTCGGTGATCATGGTTGTGTCCGGATGGGGAATGAAGGTACATGCCAAATTATTGGCACATGAGATGTGTTGTTGACGACATCAACCAGATGCAAGTTGCTGCTGAAGGATGTCTGACATGTTCCGGAGGTTCGACTGAACCTGATATCAGTTGGTCGGCTGGATGATGAAGGCTACACGGGTAGCATCTGGAACGGAGTTATGAAGTTCAGCAAAGGGAGCCTAATAGTGGCTCAAGCCTGGAAGGTCAACACACTGTACTTGATGCATGCCCCGATATGCCGGGAAGAATTGAACGTCGCATTCGACACTGCCGGTGAGTTGTGGCACAAAAGACTGTGTCACATGAGTGAGAAGGGGATGAAGAGGCTTGCCGAAGACAACCTCACTTCGGTGAAGGACATGCAACTTGAGAAGTGCACCGATTGCTTCGCCGGCAAGCAAAACCAAACCTCTTTCTGGTCAAGACCACCGATGAGACGGAATACACCACTGGAGCTTGTGCATGCCGACGTGTCAAGTGGACACGAAGTCACATGCCGGATCATAGTACTTCATGACGTTCATAGATGACCACATCTGAAAGTTGTGGGTCTCACCACTGAAGACGACGGATCAAGTATTACCCGTCTTCAAGGAGCTCCACGCGAGAGTGGAAAGAGAAACCGGCCGGAAGCTGAAGCCGGTTTGAGTGGACAACGGAGGAAAATACCGGGGCCAGTTCGAGGAGTAGTGCCGGTTGAAGGGAATCCGGCTCGAATTTACCGTGCTGAAGAGGCCGGAACTAAACGGGCTAGCCGAAATGATGAAACAAACCATAATGGAGAGATTCCGGAGCATGGTTGCACATGCCAAGTTACCCAAGACATTTTGGGCTGAGGCGCTGACGACGGCGACCTATGTGATAAACAAATCACCCTCAGTACCCTTGGACAGAGACACACCGCAAAGAGTATGGACCGGTAAGGACGTGTCCTACCGGCATGTAAAGGTGTTCGGATGTCTCGCTTACGTGCATGTGGCGATGGACAAGAGAACAAAGATGTATCGGAAGTTCCGACCATGCATATTCCTTGGATATGGCGATGATGAGTTCGGTTACCGGGTGTGGGATCTGGTCAACAAGAAGGTGTTCCAGAGTCGGGACATAGTCTTCATAGAAGACAGGACCATTGCCGACTGGGAGTCGGAGAAGAAGGTGATGAACTCCGGATCATCCAATGAAAACCAGCCTGAGGACACAAGGATATACCCGGTTGAAAACCGGATGTTAGCCGGTAACCGGATGACACTTGACGAACTAGCCGGATACGGACAAGAAACCGAATCGAACGAAGAAGAAGAAGACACCGAATACAGACAAGATCCCGTATCAGATTCAGATGAGGAACAAATGGAGGAACTAGTAGTGAGAAACCAAGGATAGAGATATCCTCTCCGAGAGAGAAGAGCCCCCCAAAGATTTCCGGATGCAAAGCTTTTTTTGTTAACTGATGAGGGGGAGCTGGAAAGCTTCGAAGAAGCAAAGAGAGACACCCACAACCGCAAGTGGTTGAGTGCCATGTAGGACGAGATGGATTCCCTACATGAGAACCACACATATGAACTGGCGGAGTTGCTGATAGGGAAGAGAGCACTCCGGAACAAGCGGGTGTACAAACTCAAACCGAGAGATGCCGGAAATCCACCAAGGTATAAGGGCTGAATCATGGTGAAGGTCTTCCAACTGAAGAAAGGAGTGGATTTCGATGAGATCTTTACCCCGGTAGTAAAGATGACATCCATCCGGACGGTATTGGGCATAGCGGCAAGCATGGACCTCGAGGTAGAGCAACTGGACATCAAGAAGACATTCCTACATGGCGACCTCGAAGAAGAAATCTACATGCAGCAACTGGAAGGATTTGAGAGGAAAGGGAAGGAGCACCTGGTGTGCCGGTTGAAGAAGAACCTATACAGATTGAAGCAAGCTCCCCGACAATGGTATCGGAAGTTTGACTCCTTCATGACTGACTAAGGGTACCAGAAGACGCAGGACGATCATTGCGTGTTTGTGAAAAAATTTGACGGAGGAGATTTCCTGATACTCCTCCCATAAGTGGATGATATGTTGATCGTCGGACGAGACCAAGGCAAGATTTGGATGCTGAAGAAGGCTCTGAACCAGAACTTCTCAATGAAAGACTTGGGTCCGGTAAGACAGATATTGGGAATGCACATCATCCATGACCGGTCGAAGAAGCTGTTGTGGTTGTCACAGGAGAAGTACGTGACAAAGGTGCTTCAACGATTCAACATGTCGGAGGTGAAGCCGGTACGATCGACACTTCTGTCAAACTGCAAGCTATCCGGAAAACAAAGTCTGAGGACAAAGGCGGAGAAGACGGATATGATGAAGATACCATATGCGTCGACCGTCGTAAGCTTGATGTACGCAATGGTATGTACCCGACCGGATATCGTATATGTAGTCGGAGTGGTAAGCCGGTTCATGAGCAATCCCGAAAGACAACATTGGAACGCGGTCAAGTGGTTACTCCGGTATTTGAAAGGCACCTCAAGTATGTGCCTCCAGTTCGGCTCCGGTAATCCCCAACTTGATGGATTGACAGATTCGGATATGTTGGCTGATGCAGATACTAGCCGGTCTACATCTGGATATGTCATGACTTATGCAAGGGGAGTTGTTTCATGGGAATCAAGGTTGCAGAAGACGGTTGCATTGTCAACCACGGAGGCGGAGTACATGGCAGTTGTGGAAGCCGGCAAGGAGATATTCTGGATGAAGGACTTCATCGGAGAGCTAGGGATCCAACATGAGGAATACTGACTCTACTGCGACAGTCAAAGTGTCATCCACTTTGCAAAGAATGCGGCCTACGATTCCTGGATGAAACATATCCAGCGGAGGTACCATTGGATCCATGAGAGAGTAAAAGATCAAGAGTTCGTGTTGACGAAGATCCACCCGGAGGAGAACGGGTTGGATATGTTGACCAAGGTGTTGACGACCGACAAGCTGAACGCGTGGTGAAAGCGGATCGGGCTAACGAGACATCCCTGGGGGAGATTGTTGGGAAATCAGTCCCTCTGGATGGGATCCGGTTATGAATGAAGAGGACCCGGTGAGAACCGGAAGAGATCCGGAAACCGGATCGGATGGACCCGGTGAGAACCGGAAGTGAAGACATATTTGTAAATATGTTTTGAGTAAGCCTATTGAGGCTATATTTGTAAATAGTCCAAAGTTCATATAAGTATAAATATGACTTAGGGCAATCACTTTGAATGTTGTGGTCATATTGTTGTATGTGCATAACTGTTGTACAGAGAGCGATCGAGAGAGAGAGATACAGAACGATACTCTGTTGTAACCACTGGCTGGTGAAGATACAGAGCTCGAGGTCCTTGCCTCTGAGTCTCTGATTGTACCTTTCTCATATAATGATAGTTTGGAGTCCGTCAGCTCCCGTGGTTTTTCCCTATTTGGGTTTTCCACGTAAACATCCTGTGTATTTCCTTTGTGTACTCTCTACTTCCCATTTCTGTGTTTCATTCTCATTGAAGTGATTCAAGACTCGGTTGTGGCCGAGCAATATTCCGTGCTATTCTCATCAGTTAGAGTCATTATTCGATTTATGAGTAATCCCGAAAAAGAGCATTGGGCTGCGATAAAATGGATATTTCGATATCTGAAAGGCACCTGCAGTGTGTGTCTTCAATTTAGCTCAAAAAACCCCATGTTGGATGGTTTCACGGATTCAGACATGTCAGTTGATGCAAATACGACTTGTGGCAATTGAGGTTGCAAAAGGCCATGGCGTTGTCAACCATGGAAGCCGAGTACATGGTTGTTGTAGAAGCTAGTAAGCATTCGATATGAGGAATTCTGACTCTACTGCAACAACCAAAGTGCCATCCACCTTGCGAAGAATGCCGCCTACCACTCGAGGACCAAGCCCATCCAGAGGAGATACCATTGGCTCCGGGAGCGAGTGGAAAAAAACGAGTTTGCTTTAGTGAAGATCCACACGAATGACTACATATCGGATATGCTGACGAAGGTGATACTAGCAGAGAAGTTGAATGCATGCCGAAAAAGTGTTTGAGTAGTGAAGTACCCCATACCGGAGTGAAGGGGGAGTTTTTTGGGAAACAGGTCCATCCGAATGGGAAGAGCACGAGCCGGATCAGATGGAGTGGATAGGTAACTCGGGCGAGGCGGAAAAATTGACTAACCCATAACCGATCGATAATCGATTTCGGCTAATAGCCAAATCGGCCGAATCCAACTGAGCTATATTTGTAAATAGTCATATATGTATATGAGTGTAAATATAGTTAGGGCAAGTAGTTATGAAAAAAATCTTTATTGTAAAATGTTATTGTGTGTGGTTGCCTTTATAACTAGAGTGAGAGAGTTGTAACTCTGTAACCGTCTGTAGACAAAGAAGAACTTGAGGTTGTTGCCTCAGAGTCTCTTATTGTTTTCCTCTCGATATAGTGATATTGTTCAAAGTCTGTGGGCTACTGTGTTTTTTCCCATTTCAGGGTTTCCACTTTAATACCTTGTGTCTCTGTGTTCATGCATCATCTTACGTTATTTTAGTTTTTTCTGTCTTTCTCGTTTATGCTTGGTAATCGGTTGTGGCCGAACCCATATTCAACATGAATTACTTCTATACCTAGAAAGTAATGGAGCTCCTTCATATCTTTCATTTCAAATCGACTAGAGAGAAGCTTTTTGATATGATTGATATCGACAATGTATTCTACTCCAATGACCAAGTCATCCACATATATTATGATAAAAAGTTCTCCTTTCGAGGCGTTAAATCGATGAAGATACTGTGTGATCTTTGAATGTCAAGCTCTAGGTGGTTGCTTGAGGCCGTAGAGGTGCTTCTTGAGTCGGCAAACCGTTTGCGGGTGTGTGCCTGACTTGAAACCGGGTGGTTGTACCATGTACACTGTTGGCATAAAAGGCCGACTCCTTCCAACGTGTATCCGTCCGAGTGTGAACTCGTCCACATAGTTAGGGCTTAGTATATAATCAATAACCTAACGTTGTAAAGGCGAATGAAACAAATTGTATCAAGTCTCTGAGTGAGAGAGAGAGAGAAAACTTAATAAAGTTTTCCATTAAAGCTCGTTTCTATGTAAGTCTCTACCTTTCTCCCTTTCTGTGTTGTTTTCCGTTCAACAAACAGGTTCTAATACGCTTCTGCATACACACACACCTACCAACTTTCCACAACTGGTATTAGAGCAACCTTGTTGTTCGGCGGCAATAGAACACAAAAGAAGCTCAAAAGAAAAAGACGAGGTCAGTAAAAATCTCACTTTTCATAGAAGAATATGGTTTCAACATCCGGAACAGGAGTTGAAATCAAAAAGTTCGATGGCAAAAATTGTGCACTTTGGAAGGAGATGATGCAGGATGTTCTCATCATCAGAAGACAAGTTGAAGCTATTCAACACAGCGAAAGACCTGCTTCAATGACATCCGAAGAGTGGAAATCGATGGAGGAAATTGCACACTCCACCATCTGAATGCATCTAGCTGAAAACGTCTACTTGAACATGGCAAAAGAGACGACAACGTTCTCACTATGGGAAAAGTTACAAGCCGTTTATGAGAAGAAGTCCTCATCTTCGAAACTGATTTTGATCAAATAACTTTTTAACATAAAGATGAGAGAAACCGATCCGGCTACCTCCCACATCAACACCTTCAAATGGGTGTTGTCAGAACTCTGCTCACAAGGGATCAATTTCGAAGAAGATGTGAAAGCCCTTGCCCTCTTATCGAGCTTGCCGGCGAATTGGGAGGTATTCTGCATGACATACGCCAATAGTTAACCGATCCTAAATATGGATGAGACAATCGGTCAAGTCCTCACCAAGGACATTTAGAGAAAATCGATGGGACTTACCATCGATGAATTGGTAGAAACCCATCACTCGACCAAGTCGTTTGACCGACATCGGTCGAAGTCGAGAACAGGCCGATCAGGCGAATTTTGCACACACTGCAAAAAAGTTTCCGACTGTTGGTCAATCAAGAGGAAAGATAGTGGTTGGCGATCTGAGCGGAATCGAGGAAGACCCAACTCGGACCACTCTCAGTCGGCAATCAAATCAACGTTGCTGACACTCGATCAGGAGAAGTTCTCTCCTTATAGAATTCAGTGATCGGAGAAGTCCTCTACAATGTACATGATGCACACACGTGGCTACTGGATTCCGGTGCCACATTCCATGTGATCCCCAACATTGAATGGTTTTTGGACTATTTATCTGACGCCAGCAACACATTCCATCTAGGCAACAGGCAAGAGTGCAGAATTGCAAGGACTGGAGAGGTTCCCATCCGATTTCCATATGGCAACACAATAACCCTGCACCGAGTTCGGCTGTACCTAATCTGAAAAGGAGTCTGGTCTCCATCGGAATGTTAGCCGAAAACGGGTACAAAACGACTCTAAGTGAGTTAGTATGGATGATGAACCGAGGAAACTTGAAGATAGGAGGCGGGCACAAGTACAACAACCTATACCCATTAATGGCGATCAATCCCGAAGGGGCCGTGAAGGTAGCTGAAAAGACCGATCCAAACTTATGGCATGACCGACTCGGTCACATGTTTGAAGCCGGACTTGATCGGCTGCTGGCGGTAGGCTACATCCCGAAACTCCAAGCAAAGACGGACTTCTGTCAGCACTGTCAATATGGGAAACAGACCCAAAGTCCGCACACTCTCCACTACGAGACGGTACGACAACCCCTAGAGCTCGTGCACACAGATATATGTGGGCCCATGCCAGAGAGATCACTAGGAAGTTCCCGGTACTTCATCACCTTTGTAGATGAATGTACACGGAAGGTTTGGGCCTACTTGATCAGGTCCAAAGATGAAGCACTCGAGGTCTTCACTCGGTGGATATCTAAAGTGGAGAACCGGTTGGGACACAGAGTGAAGACACTCAGATCCGACAACGGAGGTGACTACACCTCCAGAGCCTTCAAACAATACATGTCGAACAAAGGGATCTGACATCAAAAAACCGTTCCCTACACACTAATGCAAAATGGAGTGGCAGAACGGATCAACAGAACAAATCCACGAGAGGGTGACGACAATGCTTCAGCAAGCCGGAATGAAGTTGGAATTCTAGGCAGAAGCATTGTAGACAACAGTATACTTGATAAATCTAGCGTTGTCAAGAGCAATTAGGCTCGTAGTGCCACATGCACTATGGTCAGGCAAACAACCGACCTACGATAGGCTCTGTATATTCGGATGCGAAGCCTACGCGTTCATCCCTAGGGATAAAAGGACAAATCTGGCACCCCATGCAACGAAATGCATATTTCTCGGTTATGGAACCAATGGGGAATTTGGCTATAGGCTATGGGACCCTGAGAACCGGAAACTAATCCGGAGTAGTGACGTAGTCTTCAATGAAGACTTTATCTTCTCTCAGTGGAACCAATAGAAAACTGTTGGTAAAAAGGTATCCTTCCAGGGCGACAAAGACGTCGTAGAAGGACCGACCCACCGGGCCAACTCGGAGATTCGACAAACAGTCGAACTCGAACAAGCAAACAACATACCTACCGACTCCGAATCGGTAGGAAGTCCATTAGTCGAACTCGAAGACAAAGCCATCAACGACAGAGCCGATTCGACAAGAGTCGAAGCAGGCAATATCAACAAGATGCGAGTAGGAAACATAATCAAGTCGAGAAAGTCCCTAGGGGAGGACAACATGACACCACCAAAATACCGACTTGGGGCAGGTCACCTAATAAGACTCCTAACACAAATGGTTCAACAAATACAGATCGCCCAACTGAGTTGATCAAAGAATCCGAACGACTTATCTCAGCACCCAGGAGATCTGGACGAGCTCGAAGGCCAACAGAGTTCTTTCAACCGGGCCCTTTGTGGGGTAATGAGTGCAATTTGCGGAAATGTGTATGGATCTGTTGTCGGTTCTTATCAGCAAACAACGCAAACAGAAAATAGAATAGGCGTGGACTTACACAGTGCAAGTTCTAATGGAAAGCTTTATTTCTTCCTTCTCACACTCTCTTTGAGATACAATACACAAACACTTTGTCTCTCTATCACTCATCACGCTATATAGTGTTAGGTATTTGCTTATATACTAAGCCCTAATTTATTGATGAGTTCACACTCGGACGGATACAACTTGGAAGGAGTCGGCCTTTTATGCCAACAAACTCCCCCGTAAAAGGACTACTCTTTCTTGCATTTACAAGTGTTTGGGGTTATCTCCCCCGTAAGCCTAGATTACAAAACTGATCTAAGTTTATATGTTGCAAGTCGGTCGGCATGCAGCCAAGTCAGCAGATATATAGGATGTGTTGTTATTGTTCCGATCAGATCTTACCTTCTGCTCCTTGTTCAACTTTCTTTTGCTCGGTCGCTTGTCTTAGCCCCATTTTCGTCCTTAGTGTTCCGAAGCGTAGATCTGGGAGTGGTGTCGTCAGGCAATCAGCAATGTTCACCTTGGTGTCGATCTTCCGGACTTTGAGTTTCTTTTCGTTTACGAGTTCCCGGATATGATTATATTGCACCTCAATGTGCTTTGTCTTCGCATGATAGAAGAGATTGTTGATGAGGTGTATTATGCTCTGTGAGTCGCAATAGATGGTCGACGTTGGTCGGTCATTTCGGCTTACAGTTCTGAAGTCGGCATTCAGTCGGCAATCAGTTGATAAGGAAGTTGGCAACTTGTTGGAGTTCGACAGTTTGTCGAGTCTCCGATTCGGCTCAGTGGGTCGGTCCTTCTACGACAATGTTGTCATCTTCGAAGGATACCTTCTTACCAACTGTTTTCTATTGGTTCCACTGAGAGAAGATAGAATCTTCATTGAAGACCACGTCACTACTCCGGATCAGTTTCCAGTTCTCAGGGTCCCATAGCCTGTAGCCGAAGTCCCCATGAGTTCCATAACCAAGAAATATGCACTTCATTGCATGGGGTGCCAACTTCGTCCTTTTCTCCCTGGGGATGAACATGTAGGCTTCGCATCCGAATATACGAACCCTATCATAGGTCGGTTGTTTGCCTGACCATAGTGCTTGTGGCACTTTGAGCCTGATTGCTCTTGATGGTGCCAGATTTATCAAGTACACTATCGTCTACAATGCCTCGGCCCAGAATTCCAGCTTCAGTTCGGCTTGCTAGAACATTGCCGTCACCCTCTCCTGGATCATCCTGTTGACCCGTCCTGCCACTCCATTTTGCATGGGTGTGTAAGGAACAGTCTTTTGGTGTCGGATCCCTTTTACGGACAGGTACTGTTTGAAGGATCTGGAGGTGTACTCACCTCCGTTGTCAGATCGAAGTGTCTTCACTCTGTATCCCGACCGGTTCTCCACTTTAGATATCCATCGAGCGAAGACCTCGAGCGCTTCATCTTTTGACTTGATGGACTATGCCCAAACTTTCCGTGTATAGTCATCTACCAATGTCATGAAGTATCGGGAGCCTCCTAGTGATTGCTTTGGCATGGGCCCACATATGTCTGTGTGCACAAGCTCTAGGGGTTGTCGTACCGTCTCGTAGTGGAGAGAGTGCGGACTTCGGGTTTGTTTCCCATATCGACAATGCTCGCAGAATGTAGCCGACCTACATCAGGTGATCAAGTCCAGCTTGAGACATGTGGCCAAGTCGGCCATGCCATATGTTCGGGTCGGTTTTCTCGGTTATGTTCATGGTCCCTTCAGGGTTGATCGCCATTAATGGGTATAGATTATTATACTTGTGCCCACTACCGATTTTGAGGTTTCCTCGGCTGATCACCCATGTCGACTCGTGTAGAGTCGTTCAATACCCATCTTCGGATAACATGCTGATGGAGACCAGACTCCTCTTTAGATCGGGTACATGCTGAACTCGGTTCACAGTAATTGTGTTGTCATTTGGCAATCTGATGGGAACCTCCCCGGTTCCAATTATCTTGCATTCCTGCCCATTTCCCAATCGGACTATGTCGTTGGTGTCAGTTGAATAGTTCGAGAACCATTCAATGTTGGGGGTCACGTGAAATGTGGCGCCAAAGTCTAGTAGCCACGTGTGTGCAACTTCTGCACTGTAGAGGACTTCTTCGATCATTGAGTCCTCTAAGGAGAGGATTTCTCCTGATTGGGTGTCGGCAACGTTGATCTGGTTGCCGATTGAAGAGTGGTCCGAGTCGGAACGTCCCTGATTCCACTCGGATCGCCAACCACCCTCTTTTCTTTTTAATGACCAGCAATTGGAAACATTGTGGCCAGCTTTAAACAGTGTGTGCAGTACTTGCTTCATCAGCCCATTTTCGACTTCGACCGTTGTCGGTCTCTTGTTGTTTTCGATCGGCTGTAGCATCAACCGGTTCTGTCGGCTTGTTCTTTCGTTCGAATCTGTCGATCGAGTGATGGGCTTCTGCCGACTCATCAATGGTTAATCCCATTCATTTTTGCCTGATGTCCTCTATGAGGGCAAGGGATTTCACTTCTTCTTCAAAGTTCATCCCTTGTGATGAGAGCTCAGACAACACCCGGTTGAAGGTGTTGATGTGGGAGGTTGTTGGATTGGTCTCTCTCATCTTCATGTTGAACAGTTGTTTGATCAAAATTAGTTTCGAAGATGAGGACTTCTTTTCATAAATGTCTTGTAGCTTCTCCCACAATGAGAACGTTGTCATCTCTTTCGCCATGCTAAAATAAACGTTTTCGGCCAGATGCATTTGAATGGTGGAGCGTGCAATTTCGTCCATTCATCACCACTCCTCCGTTGTCATTGAAGCAGGTTTTTCGTTGTGCCGAATGACTTCGACCTGTCTTTGAATGATGAGTACATTCTGCATCATCTCCTTCCACAAGGCAAAGTTTTTGTCGTCGAAGTTTCTGATTTCAACTCCTATTCCGGATGCTGAAGCCATATTCTGTTTGTGAACTTGAGATTTCTGACCTGGTCTTTTATTTCAGCTTTGTCTGTTGTCTGTTGCCGCCAAACAACAAAGATTCGCTCTAATACCAGTTGTGGGGTAACAAGTGCGATTTGCAGAAACGCGTATGGATCTGTTGTCGGTTCTGATTAGCAAACAACGCAGACAGAAAATAGAATAGGTGTGGACTTACACAGTGCAAGCTCTAATGGAAAGCTTTATTTCTTCCTTCTCACACTCTCTTTGAGATATAATACACAGACATTTCGTCTCTCTCTCACTCATCACACTATACAATGTTAGGTATTCGCCTATATACTAAGCCCTAACTTATTGACAAGTTCACACTCGGATGGATACAACTTGGAAGGAGTCGGTCTTTTATGCCAACACCTTGACTATGTCAACTACACCGATGCAGCCCAACCAAGCACTTATGAAGAAGCTATGGCCGCAATGGACGCCGACACATGGTTACAAGACGTGAAATCTGAAATGGACTCGATTCACAAGAATCATACATGGGAGCTGGTTGAACTACCAATTGGAAGGAAGCTACTACCCTGCAAATGGGTTTTCCGATACAAATATGTATCCAACTTAGAAAACCCCAAGTACAAAGCTCGGCTCGTCGCGAAGGGATTCAAACAAGAATACGGGGTTGACTACGACGAGATATTCTCACTAGTAGTCAAGATGACCATCCTCTGACTCTTACTAGGATTTGTGGCAACAGAAGACCTAGAGCTAGAGCAGCTAGATGTAAAGATGACATTTCTACATGGAGATCTAGAAGAAGACATATATTTGTGTCAACCGGCAGGCTTCTCAGCGACGAGGGACGACAGTCACCTCGTATGTCAACTAACGAAAAGCCTATATGGCTTGAAACAAGCGCCGAGGATGTGGTACCAGAAGTTTGATTCCTACATCAGGCAACTTGGATACCACAGAACTGACTCCGACCCATGTATGTATGTTCGGCAACTGGCCGACGAGTCAGGGATCTATCTGATCCTATATGTCGACGACATGTTGATTACAGGAAGCAATCAAGTAGAGATTGGAAAATTGAAGCGGAGCCTTCACGACAAGTTCGTGATGAAGGAACTCGGACAAGCCCGACACATACTGGGCATGAGGATCGAGCGAAATCGGATGACCAAGACTCTCCGACTCTCCTAGTCTGACTATATCCGAAAGGTGCTGAAGCACTTCAATATGGAGAATGTGAAGCCAGCATCAACACCGTTTCTGACGTCGATCCGACTATCGGACAGAGACTCTCCTTCAACAGACAAGGAGTGAGAGCTTAATGGAAAGATGCCCTACGCATCAGCCGTAGGAAGTATCATGTACGCAATGGTGGTGGCCCGACCTGACCCAACCTATGCCGTAGGGGTGGTCAGTCGATACATGTCAAACCCAGGAAGGAAGCATTGGGAGGCCATCAAGCACATCTTCAAGTACTTGAGAGGGACCGAAGATACACAATTGACTTTCGGTTTGACAACCTCAACCGAAGTTGAAGGCTACACCGATTCCGACTATGCTGGAAATACAAATAATTGGAAATTGACATCATTGTCCATCTTCACATATGGTGGTGGTGCAATATCATGGAGGTCGAAACTTCAAGAGTGCACGGCTCTGTCTACCACAGAAGCCGAGTACATAGCGGCATCAGAAGCAGCAAAGGAAGCGATCTGGTTGCATCGACTGTCTTCTGACTTCTCGGATACAAGAAGAAATGATCGGCTATCGCCAACCATCCATTGCGATTCACAGAGCACAATACACCTCATCAACAATCCCGTCTACCACGCAAAGATGAAGCACATTGAGGTGCGGTATCATCACCTCCAGGAGCTTGTAACCGAGAAGATGCTAGAAGTCTGAAAAATCGACACCGAGGTGAACATCGCTAATTGCCTGACGAAGCCACCCCTAGATCTACGCTTCGGAGCACTCAGGACGAAGATGGGACTGCGACAAGCGACCGAGCAAAAGAAAGCCAAACGAGGGACAATATGTAAGACCTAATCAGAACAACTATATCTACACTTACTATACCTCTGCCGACTCGGCCACATGCCGACTGACTTGTAATGTAAATTTAGGATAATCTTGTAATCTAGATTTACAGGGGAGAATAACCCCAAACATTTGTATACGCAAGAAAGAGTAGTCCTTTTACGGCGCAGTTTGTTGGCATAAAAGGCCGACTCCTTCCAACTTGTATCCGTCCGAGTGTGAACTCATCCACATAGTTAGGGCTTAGTATATAAGCAATAACCTAACGTTGTAAAGGCAAATGAAACACATTGTATCAAGTCTCTGAGTGAGTGAGAGAGAGAGAACGTAATAAAGCTTTCCATTAAGGCTCATTTCTGTGTAAGTCTCTGCCTTCCTCCCTTTCTGTGTTGTTTTCCGAGTCAGCAAACGGGTTCTCATACGCTTCCGCATACGCACACACCTACCAACTTTCCACATACACCTCCTCATCAGGTGCCACCATTTGGCTGCTGCAAACGTGATAACTGTTTGGATTGTCGTCATTTTTGCCACCGGAGCAAAGGTCTCTTCATAATCGACCCCGTGTGTCTATGCATACCTGTTCGCAATGAGCCTAGCCTTATACTGATTGATGGTGCCATCGACATTGTACTTCCCCTTGTATATCCACCAATAACCAATTTCCTTCTGGCGGGGTGAAGACGGGACAAAATCCCAAGTGTTGTTCTTGGCAAGGACTTGCATTTCTTCATTCATCACTTCGACCCACAAACAGTCACCACCCTCATCATAAAAGCATAGTGGTATGATGAAAACATACATTTTGGCTTACAAGGATTCAAACCCACAACTTCTTGATCTGTGTTAGACCTTTAACCATTATAATAACATATATGATATATAATATATAATTATAATAATTATATTATTAGTTATTACAAGATATTTAAAGTATTCGAGAACTTTCTAGAGTATTCTAGAACATTCTAGAATACTCCATAAGGACCTATAAATAAGTGTCTATTCATTCATCACAACTCATTCGGTTCAATGCCAATCTTCACCCCTTAGCCTACTCTTTGTAACCCTTGTTCACTTATAATATAAACTCCTTCCCGTTTCTCTCTCTCTCACTCACTCTCTCTACCCTCTATCATCATCTTTTTTCTATTCTCTCTCTCTTGCTCTCATGTCACAACAATTTGAACCAAATCTCCTTTCTTCTTCTCCAACTTCTTCTTCTTATCTTTATTATTCAAGAAATCTAGCAAATTTCTCTCATAATTATGGAGACTGTCAACAAGCAAGAATATATGCGTGTATTGTCTGAGCTCGATATGCTAACAACTATGTTCATGGCATTAGAGCAAGAAAGTCAAAGTCTACTCGGGGACCTACAACAAGTGTTGAGAAAGTACAACAATATGAAGAGTTATCTCAACGGGTGCATCAATTGGAGAGTACTCTACTACAATGACAAGCGATGGAAGTTCAAAACCCATCGAGTGAACCAAAGATTAGTCTTCCGGCCAAGTTTGACGGTACAAGGTCTTAGTTTCGTGGTTTTTTAAATTAGGTATGACTTGTGAATAAATTACATCCTAGTTGTTACCCAATTGATGTTGCTCATGTGGGAATGGTTGGTACCTTGTTAACCGGTACTACATTACCATGGTTTGCACCATTCTTGGAGAAGCACTAACCATTATTAGAAGATTTTGAAGGAATTCAAAGCTAGCTTTGGAGACACTACAAGTATGAGGACAACAATATAAACAAAATTCGAAGATTACATCAAGGAGATTGTCCAACTTCCGCTTACGCTGCATATTTTTGCCTCCCAGCATGTGATATTCCGTGGGATGAGGCGGTGTTACCAATTAGGAACACGGTCTGCAATCAGTCCTTCAACCTAGACCTGCAAGTGATTGTGAAACGACGAATGGTGGCGTCTATGTGTAATGCATAGGGTAATGTTCCTCGTAACCTATCAACGTATAAGGGAGACGGCTACAACCGACTCCTTATCAATGGTCACACTCACGTTCTTACACACTCAGGTATTCCAGACACACAGTAGATTAGCCGTAGCTATACACAGACTTTCAGAGAAGATAGAATTCTATTATGATACGCTTCTTTACATTCCAAAATACACGCTCCCTCTATCAGAGGTTTTCCGCCCTTTATATACGCAGGGTCTATTTAGCCGTTCACGCTTCCTGCGTGAACCGTTACATGCGTTATGATCTTATATTATTTCTTATTCCTACTCTCTTGTCCGTCGGTTACTATTCTGGCGGACAACACCTGGCACGCCTGTGGGACAGTGCCCTGGCACGTCAGACCCATCCCGTTAATCTTCTTCCAAAATGGCCCGGATGTTTGGCTCTACTATGGTGTCCGCGTTTGGAGACGACGTAGGGCCCGTAGGTGCATCGTGGTGTGGCTCCCCTGTTTGGTCGGAATGGTTTCTCCCGGTGTCGCAGTCGTTGTGTGTGGGCGGTCTGGGTACAGTGGGCTCTTCTTGAGCTAGTCGGTTGGGTTCTGCCGTCGTCATGCTTGTGGTCGGCCACGGCTCTGTCTCAATCGTTACTTCCTCCGTGGTGTCGGCCTTCTTTGTACGTTCCGGGGACTAGGGCTGTGATTCCACCTGGCCCGCACCGTTCTA